>NW_028281308.1:477500-660000 GCF_059751285.1 Brachycentrus maculatus | reverse complement strand
AAAACAAAAAAGCTGAGTGAAGAAATTTCATCTGATGAACTAAGTTATGCAACCAATTTGAGTCAATGAGCTGCAGGACATATTGACGTTTCAAAATTGTTCAAAGACAAGACAGCAACTCCAACACGGGCTTCTAAGTATAAAAAAAAATCATTTACTCAGAAAAATGAGAACAGAAAAATGTAAACTAACTCACTCCAACTAAAGCTTTAGGAATATTTGTAGAAGCTGACTTTATAAGAAAACAATGTGAAGTTATTCAAGCTTCCAATAAAAACGTATATCCATGTTATTCTATTGTAAAAGCGAAAAATTACATTGCTTTCCTTAAGAAGAGGCGATATGTATTACTGAAAATTCTAATGAAGTAAAGTTGCAAGACTTGCTAAATCGTACATCAAGTTCTCGCGGGAAGTATGCAATCGGGATGTTTTAAATAGAGTATTACTCAGTTCGGATCCATTACTAAATTAAACAAGATGCACCCCAAGAAAAAAGATAAACCATTTTCACGCAAAACTATGGATTTACTATTTATTGCCTGAATCAGCAGATGAAGAATGTAAAGGAGATGATTCGGAAAACGAATATTTATCTTTAGATTCCAAATAGTATTTTTTTGTGGATAATATATTTTCTTTAAGTATCTCTGTATATCTTATAACTTTTAATGTAATTCAATGTAAGTTTGAAATAAGGACGACAAAAAACATTATTTTTATTATTTATTTGTCACACGAAATTTTCAAAGAAAAGTACATATTTTACACTATGAAGTGTTGTATTAGCGTTAAATTAAGAGAACAATGTTAAACAATGATTTTGTTTCACTTTCAAAATATTTTCAGCCATAAAATTTAACAATTATTTCACATACTTATCACCAAGGCGTACTCCACCGTGCGACGTCGCTAACACTCCCCACCATCCTACGTGGGAACCTTCTCTGCGAAGAAATCTAGCACGGCCAATTTGATCGCTGGTCGTACGTACATAGATCCCCGTCGATGTCTGCACAATGGCTCTGCGAACTTGTCCGTCTCCACCTTGGGTTGTCTCAAAGATACTCCCTCGTGGCCACTGGTTGCGGGGGGAGGCGGCGTCTTGGATAACCACCAGATCACCAACGGCTAGCGGGGTAGCACTCTGTCGCCATTTCTGTCGTTGAGCTAATGTGTGCAAGTATTCACGTAGCCATCTGAACATGTCCACGCCGCAGTGAGTCAAGGATTGGGCGTGGACATTTATAATCACACTAAGAACAAGAGAAAGGTTTCTCACCAGTATGAATTAACATGTGACTCTTTAACGTTCCTTTCTGTGAACATTTATAATCACATTCTGAACAAGAGATGGGTTTCTCACCAGTATGAATTAACATGTGTCTCTTTAAATTTGCTTTCTGTGAACATTTAAAATCACACTCTGAACAAGAGAAGGGTTTCTCACCAGTGTGAATTACCATGTGCCTCTTTAAACTTCCTTTCTCCAAACATTTGTAATCACACTCTGAACAAGAGAAGGGTTTCTCACCAGTGTGAGTGGACATGTGTCTCTTTAAACTCTTTTTCAGTGAACAATTATAATAACACTCTGAACAAGAGAAGGGTTTCTTACCAGTGTGAATTAACATATGACTCTTTAACGTTCCTTTCCGTGAACATTCATAATCACACTCTGAACAAGAGAAGGGTTTCTCGCCAGTGTGAATTAACATATGGCTCTTTAACGTTCCTTTCCGTGAACATTTAAAATCACACTCTGAACAAGAGAAGGGTTTCTCACCAGTGTGAATTACCATGTGCCTCTTTAACATTCCTTTCTCCAAACATTTGTAATCACACTCTGAACAAGAGAACGGTTTCTCACCAGTGTGAGTGGACATGTGTATCTTTAAACTCTTTTTCAGTGAACATTTATAATCACACTCTGAACAAGAGAAGGGTTTCTTACCAGTGTGAATTAACATATGACTCTTTAACGTTCCTTTCCGTGAACATTGAAAATCACACTCTGAACAAGAGAAGGGTTTCTCACCAGTGTGAATTAACATGTGAGTCTTTAAACTCACTTTATGTAAACATTTATAATCACACTCTAAACAAGAGAAGGGTTTCTCACCAGTGTGAATTAACATGTGACTCTTTAAATTTGCTATCTGTGAACATTTATAATCACATTCTGAACAAGAGAAGGGTTTCTCACCAGTGTGAATTAAAATGTGATTCTTTAAACTCACTTTATGTGAACATTTATAATCACACTCTGAACAAGAGAAGGGTTTCTCACCAGTGTGAATTAACATGTGACTCTTTAACGTTCCTTTCCGTGAACATTTATAATCACACTCTGAACAAGAGAAGGGTTTCTCACCAGTGTGAATAAACATATGACTCTTTAACGTTCTTTTCTGTGAACATTTACGCTTGATATACTTTGAACATGAAGACCTTGTTTCACTTCTAATTAAATCTGAAAATAAAAATAAAATTTCTATTTATATATGAAACACTAACTTTGTGGCTTTCCATTTTATAATTTAAATGTAACTTTGTTTTAAAATCGTCATAGTTTAAAGTTTAAGTTACATTTTTATTATAAAAATAAAATGATTGCACAAAGCTGATATAAAACAGTAAAAAAAAAATAATACATAGAAAGGACAGTGAATGCTGGGAACAGAGTGAATGGTGCACTAAAATCAGTTTTAGCAAATAAAAATCTATCAGCGGAAGCTAAACTGGCAGTACACAATGCAGTTCTGGTTCCAACCCTTATGTATGGAAGCGAAGCATGGAGTTGGCAAAAGAAGGATGAAAGCAGACTGAATGCAGTCGAAATGCGATCCCTCAGACGAATGTGTGGCAAAACGATGTTTGATAGATGTTCGAATGATGAAATAAGGAAAGAATGTAAGGCTGAGATAAGCATTATCGATAAAATTAAGAAAGGTGTGTTGAGATGGTTTGGACATGTGGAGCGTATGAGTGAAGAAAGAACGGTTAAACAAATTTACGGAGCGAATGTAGTTGGAAAAGAAGCAGAGGACGACCGAGAAAAACTTGGCACAATCAGGTATGTCAATTACTTGAAAGCGGCCGGGTCAGGAGTCGTAATAATCGTCGGGTATGTATGAGGAGATGCATGAATGTAGAAGAGGCAAAGAATGTTTGCAAAGACAGAGTGGTGTGGCGTTCGATTCTCTCTGCCTACCCCTGCGGAGAAGCGGCGTGATGGTTAGTAAGTTAGTTAGTTAAAAAAAAATAATTAAAAAAATCACCTCTGGATGCAAGGACTAATAATACTACAACGCTTCAAGAAAGTAAGTTACGCACCTTTTATACCGGATCTCTTTAAATCAGTATAGAAGCTTCTTACACAAGTACTCACTGTATCTGGTTTCATTATACAAAGCAATTGAAATTGGTCACCGAAAGTAAACAATACAACAATTTAATTCGAATCATTCATGAATATCGCTTTAACAAAAATGACTTACCATTAACTACATGCCAGTAAATAAATAGTATAAATATTAAAGGTCTTTTATTTTTACACGACAAAAACACAGATAGGTTTACCAGTTTTGAACACATTGAATTGTATCCTCAGTCGCAATAAACGGAAGCGATTAAAATAAAATAATGTCGTTTTTTAGTTGCTTAAATTGACTAAACAAGAACTATTATATGTCGGGCTTCTAGCGATGAAATGCCCCATGCTCGGCATCTCTCTGAAACCGCGTCACACATGTGGAGATAAGTCAGATCATACTACAAAGTGTTACTTACAAGATTCAGCTTCACGTCTGCTCGAGGATTCTGCGCACTCTTGTTTAATGTCAGGAAGATCAATATCTATTTCGGTGAGGATGACGATATCGCTAGATATTACTTTGTATTGTAGATCAGTAGCAGTTTCCGGTACTACTGGCTCCTCGTCCAGGTATTTCGTAGTATGGAGAGAAGCATTTTCACTTCCCGGTTCCTCTTTGATAATAGGATCATGTGGGTTAATAATTCTGGAGTATGACAAGTCGACATAACAATGTCGTAAATTATGGCAGCCCCCGAGAAGTGGCCCATCACCAGCGGAGAAAGGGAGAGTATACCCTTCTTCATCTTCCAGTTCAGCCTTAACAGTAGCTAAAGTAGGATCCATTTGTTTTTTAATATTCTAGTGAAGATTTGAAGGGAAAAATATTAGTTTAGCCTGAAATTTTAAAACGTGGATTACACTTAATTATACTCACCATTCTACACACGATTGACAACCACATCACTGAAATTTAGAAAAGATATATGCAAGTTGCAAGTGACCGCTTACAACGCTTTTTTTTAATTAAATTCATAGCATTAAACAATAAACATCGATACTCGAAATTAGTAAATTCTCATCTGTTATCACGAATAATTTCCCCATTTACTGTATCCCATTACTTGGAAATGTGAGAACTTGCATTGTTTCAATTTTGACAGCTACAACTGCTATCATTTATTGTCGTTTACAAGGAGGAATCATTAAGTTCTACCAAGAACACTCATTGTCGTGACAAAATATTAGGTTCATTAAGTGAAATATATCATTATTACTGCTTACTTTACATTAAATCAACAACTATCACAATAATTACCTGCAGGGTACGCGCAACGTCGCCGACAGCACATGGCAAAAACCAAAGACTATCTAATTTCATGCCACCGATGGCACATAGACAATATCGCTTCATTGGTATCAATGAGCATGTACTAAGTACCTACCCTAACCTTCCGGCCGAACTTATCACGCTTGATATATTTTATCAGTCCGTTCGTCAAATAATTATTTCTTTACCGAACCGTAATCGTCAAGATAAAAGATATGATAAGTTACTGTAAAAACAAAATATCATTAATGTTGAGGTTTGATGTTAAAATCATTAGAAGTGAGCAGGTGGTGAGATGATAGAGAGGATTGGGAAAAAAACAATCAATAACGATTTACTTTTGAATTCAGTAAATGCAATAAACTAAATTGAACCAAGTATAATTTAGTTAATGCAACTTAACCTAAGATTTACTTAATTTTACTTATACTAGGACTCTAAGAAAGGCAGAAAATTAAAGTTTAAAAACTCTGTGAAGGTAGGTGAATTAAAGTTTAAAAACGGAATGAAGGTAGGTTAATTAGAATTGGCAGTGGTCATACTGGTCGCGGCGGTGATGATGCTGGACTGGAAACTGCTTCGGGTAGGCGGTGGCGAAAGATTATCTTGATGGCCGCTGGCAGCAATTGTCAGTCTTCGTAAGAATGTCTCGATCCAGATTTTATATGTTCAGTGCGGCCGTTGGATGCTGGCAGAAAAGAAGCAGACGGGTCCAAGACGTAGGCACTGAGGTTAAGTGACCGTAGAACGTCAAGCCATAAGAGGCGACTTGTGTCAAGAGACTAGAGAGTAGTGTCTTGAACCAAACAGCTAGAGTAGCCAGCAGAGAGAGCTGAGACTGTCCGCACTGCCCTTTTACTCATTCCTTTCCATAGTGCCTACATCTCCTATCGGTCAATCCCCTTCATTCTGCTTTGCAATGTTGCCTTTCACCTTTATTTCTTACTACAATTCCGTACAATTAATTAATAAATAATAAAACCCTTATCCGCACCCCAATGGTGCATAGGGCACTGTGTCATATAAACGCAGTGTTATCTTGATCGTTCATACACGAAGGAAAGGTGATCAGCCCTCCGCTTTAGGTACCAGTCCAGGGTAATATTGAATAAATATTACAGTGAAAAAATCACTTATATTTATTTGACCCCCCTGGGATCTCCAGAATGGTAGCCGAACGTGGTGACCATTACACTACGGAGGCGGATTATATGTATATGATTCAATCTTTTCTAGCGTTATATATATATATATATATATATATATATATATATATATATATATATATATATATATATATATATATATATATATATATATATATATATATATATATATATATATATATATATATATATATATATATATATATATATATATATATATATATATATATATATATATATATATATATATATATATATATATATATATATATATATACATATATATATATATATATATTTATATATATAAATATAAATATATATATATATATATATATATATATATATATATATATATATATATATATATATATATATATATATATATATATATATATATATATATATATATATATATAGGTTTCTAAATTGGTTCATATGTATATAGAACTTCCAAGAATTTGAGTAGTGTGGTTGTCAATAATGGGTAAAATTGGTGAATGTTACACGTGTGTAAAGTGATCACTTAAACCAGCCTATGACGGTCGTCAGCCCCGTAAATGCCCAAACTTCCATGTTCTTTTTCATCTTGATGAGATGTCAAAAAATAAAATGTTTTACTTAGTAAATACCACTATTTCTTCAAATCTACTGTGACACGTGTTTCCATGCATTCCGCATCATGTTCTAATCTGCTACTATGAATGAATTTATTTATTTCGCAGGAAAGAATTGCGAGAGTGAACGAAGATTTTTTGCGCAAATGTCAAAAGGAATTTTGCTATCCGGAAATGTTTGATAATTGCGCAATATCGGCAGATGCCGATTGCATTGGTGTTTGAAAATGATGCGGAATGCATCGAAACACGTGACACAGTGGATTTTAAGAAAAAGTGGTATTTACTGAGTAAAACATTAATTAAAAATGGATAGATTTTACCACAAAGTGACTGCCGAATCAATTAATGATAAAATGTGTTTGATAACACTGGCCCACAATTTACAACTTTTATTTTGTAACTGGCAAGAAAATACCCGATCTTTATGCACTTTGCATAGCTGAATTCAAAAACCAAAGCAAGAAAAATGTACCACGTCAGATTTTTTAGTTATAGAAATTTTTAATTCTGTTATTGACTAAAATTTATCTATAAATATATAAACATATAATGCTTTCGTATTCAATATAAATAAGTTAATATATTTCCACTGTTGCTACATAATTATCAATACTTTTTTTGAATCCCTTAGACCTTAGACTAAAACATGTCTGGATACCAATCACTATTACGATTTCAACGTATGGGGTCAATACAAACAATAATATCGACGGCCCCTACGTTAAGTACTCTATCTGCAAATCTGTTACTTTACTCCTGGGAGCTTAAAAGATTGTTTCAACGTATTTTTTATTAACGGTATCATCTAAAATTCTAAACTAGTATTAAACATTCAAAAACACAATAAAATAATGTATTAAATCGTTTTAAAACCGGATGCTTGGTCAAAATTAAGTAGTTTGCGTTTTGGGAGTCCAGTTCATTTAGAAAATTTGGTGTAGATAGCGTCTTATACGCTTGAAAACTAGGCGTAATTTATTTTATATATATTTTTTGTTTATTTATATTTGTAGATAACGGTCTGTTGATAACGTACGCCGAATATCTTAAAATTGTCAAAAATTAGTAGGGCACGTCGATATGCATGTAACAGCAAAACTTGACGTGATACAAGCTTGTCACCATATAGACTTTGAATAAGAACGATTAACTTGGTCCAAATCAGTCGTCAAAATTTCAGTTACAAAATCATTGTTGGCCAGTGTAATATGTATATAAACACCCTGGCATTGTTCTACTCATTCCAGCAATTAACTTATCCGGAAGTGAGTTTCTGTGGACAAGGCTGTATCTGGGGAGTGATTTTTTTAATTTTAATAGTTTTATATTATCCACTGACACTTCGTGATGGAATTGCATTTTTTATTTATTATTAGATTAAAACCAATATTTTTAGCTTTTCCACTTTTTTATTTGACCAGCGACCGGGTTTCGTCGTTACCGACATCATCAGACTGGACCAGTCTGATGATGTCGGTAACGACGAAACCCGGTCGCTGGTCTAATAATAAATTTTTTTATTTTTATAATTTTACATCAAAGTCGATGCTATAATTAACATATTTTCTTAAATAAATAAAAAATACAATAGTTAACATGATTTATCGAAACAGCGATAATTTTGTCATAAATCATGTTTTGATATAAATCACGTCCTAAATCATGTTTTGTATCCGCCACACATGTACGGCCATACTCCTTTGAGGAAAATTTGGTATGGCCATACATATACGTACATACTCCCGGACAGGTTTAGGATACCAGTCAAAACACTGCCGATCCTATATTCCCAGACAATTTTCTGCACCTTATCTTAGTAGGGCCCGTACTGCGAGTAAACATGTGTTTCAAAATATATTTACCTAAGTGATGTATAATTGATTATTATTCTTATAGATAGCTGAATTATATAATTTTTCCAGAGTTAAATCGCTGATTTGACCCGGGAACTGTCCTGATCTGAATCCAATAGAAAATGAATGGGCTATGTACGAGACGTCTACGTCCGCACGAGACTAGGAAACTGCACAGGTGGTGGTCTCTTCCGCGGCGCGAGGAGGGCCGAGTCCCGATGGTCTAGCGCTGTCGTAAATACCGTTGCTGCGTTGGTCAGGATTGATGCGAGAAGGTGTGGTGAAAAAACTCCAGTTCTTAATTCGGAAGTGTTCGGCACTAGAACTGGAGTACGCCCTGTCGAAAAGTGTGCGAAAGTAAGATTTGCTGAAAACGTTAAATTTAAAAAAATATATTGAACCACAATATCGATCAACAATATGATATGGAATCGTCATTTTTAATCCCCTCAACCACGAAATCTGGTCTCCAGGTCACTCGCAACCCGAGCGTTGTGGATTCAATTAAGACCGTTACGTTAGGTAGTATAATAAGTTCAGTTGTGGTCGATGAATTTATTATTGCAATGGAAGACGATAAATATGCTATATGCATTCTATATATATTGATTTTTACATTTATATATATATATATATATATATATATATATATATATATATATATATATATATATATATATATATATATATATATATATATATATATATATATATATATATATATATATATATATATATATATATATATATATATATATATATATATATATATATATATATATATATATATATATATATATATATATATATATATATATATATATATATATATATATATATAATATTGAACTTAATGTTCTACGAAATTGTATAATATTTTTATGGCATTATTTATTTCTTTTGTTAACAGCGGCAGAGGAGAGAATGGAAAACATCAAGGAAGTGCAAGGAAATACTTGTTTAATATCATGCGATAATGCACTTGTAAATATATTGACAAAAATGGAATAATTGGAAAAAAACTTTAGGAATAGGAAAAGGAATAGGAAAAGATCGCTTTTTACAAAAAAATAAACAATGGCATTCAAATTCTATTCGACTGCCTTCGTATGAATTATTCGAAGTTGGTAGACCCACGAAAGAAAGGCAAACTTAAGCGAAAACAGAAAGCGACGAAAAACAAAAAAGCTGAGGGAAGAAATTTCATCTGATGAACTAAGTTATGCAACCAATTTGAGTCAATGAGCTGCAGGACATATTGACATTTCAAAATTGTTCAAAGACAAGACAGCAACTCCAACACGGGCTTCTAAGTATAAAAAAAAATCATTTACTCAGAAAAATGAGAACAGAAAAATGTAAACTAACTCACTCCAACTAAAGCTTTAGGAATATTTGTAGAAGCTGACTTTATAAGAAAACAATGTGAAGTTATTCAAGCTTCCAATAAAAACGTATATCCATGTTATTCTATTGTAAAAGCGAAAAATTACATTGCTTTCCTTAAGAAGAGGCGATATGTATTACTGAAAATTCTAATGAAGTAAAGTTGCAAGACCTGCTAAATCGTACATCAAGTTCTCGCGGGAAGTATGCAATCGGGATGTTTTAAATAGAGTATTACTCAGTTCGGATCCATTACTAAATTAAACAAGATGCACCCCAAGAAAAAAGATAAACCATTTTCACGCAAAACTATGGATTTTCACGCAAAACTATTTATTGCCTGAATCAGCAGATGAAGAATGTAAAGGACATGATTCAAAAAACGAATATTTATCTTCAGATTCCAAGTAGTATTTTTTTGTGTATTATATATTTTCTTTTAGTATCTCTGTATATATCTTATAACTTTTAATGTAATTCAATGTAAGTTTGAAATAAAGACAAAAAAAAACCTTATGTTTTATTATTTATTTGTTACACGAAATTTTCAAAGAAAAGTACATATTTTACACTATGAAGTGTTGTATTAGCGTTAAATTAAGAGAACAAATATTGAACAATGATTTTGTTTCACTTTCAAAACATTTTCAGCCATAAAATTTAACAATTATTTCACATACTTTTCACCAGGGCGTACTCCACCGTGCGACGTCGCTAACACTCCCCACCATCCTACGTGGGAACCTTCTCTGCGAAGAAATCTAGCACGGCCAATTTGATCGCTGGTCGTACGTACATAGATCCCCGTCGATGTCTGCACATTGGCTCTGCGAACTTGTCCGTCTCCACCTTGGGTTGTCTCAAAGATACTCCCTCGTGGCCACTGGTTGCGGGGGGAGGCGGCGTCTTGGATAACCACCAGATCACCAACGGCTAGCGGGGTAGCACTCTGTCGCCATTTCTGTCGTTGAGCTAATGTGTGCAAGTATTCACGTAGCCATCTGAACATGTCCACGCCGCAGTGAGTCAAGGATTGGGCGTGGACATTTATAATCACACTAAGAACAAGAGAAGGGTTTCTCACCAGTATGAATTAACATGTGACTCTTTAACGTTCCTTTCTGTGAACATTTATAATCACATTCTGAACAAGAGATGGGTTTCTCACCAGTATGAATTAACATGTGTCTCTTTAAATTTGCTTTCTGTGAACATTTAAAATCACACTCTGAACAAGAGAAGGGTTTCTCACCAGTGTGAATTACCATGTGCCTCTTTAAACTTCCTTTCTCCAAACATTTGTAATCACACTCTGAACAAGAGAAGGGTTTCTCACCAGTGTGAATTGACATGTGACTCTTTAAATTCTTTTTCTGTGAACATTTATAATCACACTCTGAACAAGAGAAGGGTTTCTCACCAGTATGAATTAACATGTGCCTCTTTAACGTTCCTTTCAGTGAAGATTTATAATCACACTCTGAACAAGAGAAGGGTTTCTCACCAGTGTGAATTAACATGTGACTCTTTAACAATCCTTTCCGTGAACATTTATAATCACACTCTGAACAAGAGAAGGGTTTCTCACCAGTGTGAATTAACATGTGATTCTTTAAACTCACTTTATGTGAACATTTATAATCACACTCTGAACAAGAGAAGGGTTTCTCACCAGTGTGAATTAACATGTGACTCTTTAACGTTACTTTCCATGAACATTTATAATCACACTCTGAACAAGAGAAGGGTTTCTCACCAGTATGAATTAACATGTGTCTCTTTAAATTTGTTATCCGTGAACATTTATAATCACACTCTGAACAAGAGAAGGGTTTCTCACCAGTGTGAATTAACATGTGACTCTTTAACAATCCTTTCCGTGAATATTTATAATCACACTCTGAACAAGAGAAGGGTTTCTCACCAGTGTGAATTAACATGTGATTCTTTAAACTCACTTTATGTGAACATTTATAATCACACTCTGAACAAGAGAAGGGTTTCTCACCAGTTTGAATTAACATGTGACTCTTTAACGTTCCTTTCCGTGAACATTTATAATCACACTCTGAACAAGAGAAGGGTTTCTCACCAGTGTGAATTAACATATGACTCTTTAACGCTACTTTCTGTGAACATTTACGCTTGATATACTCTGAACATGAAGATCTTGTTTCACTTCTACTTAAATCTGAAAATAAAATTAAAATTAATATTCATATTTGAAACACTAACTTTGTGGCTTTCCATTTTATAATCAAAATGTAACTTTGTTTTAAAATTGTCATAATTTATAGTTGTAGTTTTACATTTTTATTATAAAAATAAAATTATTGCACAAAGCTGATATAAAACAGTAAAAAAAAATATTAAAAAATCACCTCTGGATGCCAGGACTATAAATATATAACAAGTATGCTATGTAGGAAGGGAAATGGAGAATAAATAGCAGGAAAGAGTAAATTACAGCACTAGCTGCGATGTTCCGTTGCACATCCATATACTTGTACAGCTGCTGGTGTCTACAAGTGTTCAAGTATACCATACCCTATACTAATAATAATAATACTACAACGCTTCAAGAAAGTAAGTTACGCACCTTTTATACCGGATCTCTTTAAATCAGTATAGAAGCTTCTTACACAAGTACTCACTGTATCTGGTTTCATTATACAAAGCAATTGAAATTGGTCACCGAAAGTAAACAATACAACAATTTAATTCGAATCATTCATGAATATCGCTTTAACAAAAATGACAACCCATTAACTACATGCCTGTAAATAAATAGTTTAAATATTAAAGGTCTTTTATTTTTACACGACAAAAACACAGATAGGTTTACCAGTTTTGAACACATTGAATTGTATTCTCAGTTGCAATAGACGGAAGCGGTTGAAGTAAATTAATGTCATTTTTGTAGTGGCTTAAATTGACTAAACAAGAACTTTTATGTGTCGGGCTTCTAGCGATGAAATGCCCCATGCTCGGCATCTCTCTGAAACCGCGTCACACATGTGGAGATAAGTCAGATCATACTACAAAGTGTTACTTACAAGATTCAGCTTCACGTCTGCTCGAGGATTCTGCGCACTCTTGTTTAATGTCAGGAAGATCAATATCTATTTCGGTGAGGATGACGATATCGCTAGATATAACTTTGTATTGTTGATCAATAGCAGTTTCCAGTACTCCTGGTCCCTCGTTCAGGTATTTCGTAGTATGGAGAGAAGCATTTTCACTTCCCGGTTCCTCTTTGATAATAGGATCATGCGGGTTAATAATTCTAGAGTATGATAAGTCGACATAACAATGTCGTAAATTATGGCAGCCCCCGAGAAGTGGCCCATCACCAGCGGAGAAAGTTAGAGTATCCCCTTCTTCATCTCCCAGTTCAGCCTTAACAGTAGCTAAAGTACAATCCATTTGTTTTTTAATCTTCTAGTGAAGATTTGAAGGGAAAAATATTAGTTTAGCCTGAAATTTTAAAACCTGGATTATTATTATGATTACAATGATGAAAATAAAATGCATAAAATTAAAGTGACCGCTTATAACGCTTTTTCTGAATTAACTTCATAGCATTAAACAATAAACATCGATACTCGAAATTAGTAAATTCTCATCTCTGTTATCTTGAATAATTTCCCCATTTACTGTATCCCATTACTTGGAAATGTGAGAACTTGCTTTGTTTCAATTTTGACAGCTACAACTGCTATCATTTATTATCGTTTACAAGGAGGAATCATTAAGTTCTACCAAGAACACTCATTGTCGTGACAAAATATTAGGTTCATTAAGTGAAATATATCATTATTACTGCTTACTTTACATTAAATCAACAACTATCACAATAATTACCTGCAGGGTACGCGCAACGCCGCCGACAGCACATGGCAAAGACCAAAGACTATCTAATTTCATGCCACCGATGGCACATAGACAATATCGCTTCATTGGTATCAATAAGCATGTACTAAGTACCTACCCTAACCTTCCGGCCGAGCTTATCACGCTTGATATATTTTATCAGTCCGTTCGTCAAATAATTATTTCTTTACCGAACCGTAATCGTCAAGATAAAAGATATGATAAGTTACTGTAAAAACAAAACATCATTAATGTTGAAGTTTGATGTTAAAATCATAAGAAGTGAGCAGGTAGTGAGATGATAGAGAGGACTGGGAAAAAAATAATCAATAACGATTTACTTTTGAATTCAGTAAATGCAATAAACTAAATTGAACCAAGTATAATTTAGTTAATGCAACTTAACCTAAGATTTACTTAATTTTACTTATACTAGGACTCTAAGAAAGGCAGAAAATTAAAGTTTAAAAACTCTGTGAAGGTAGGTGAATTAAAGTTTAAAAACGGAATGAAGGTAGGTTAATTAGAATTGGCAGTGGTCATACTGGTCGTGGCGGTGATGATGCTGGACTGGATTCTATAAGCTGCTTCGGGTAGGCGGTGGCGAAGGATTATCTTGATGGCCGCTGGCAGCAATTGTCAGTCTTCGTAAGAATGTATCGATCTAAATTTTCTATGTTCAGTGCGGCCGTTGGATGCAGGGGATGCTGGCAGAAAAGAAGCAGACGGGTCCAAGACGTAGGCACTGAGGTTAAGTGACCGTAGAACGTCAAGCCATAAGAGGCGACTTGTGTCAAGAGACTAGAGAGTAGTGTCTTGAACCAAACAGCTAGAGTAGCCAGCAGAGAGAGCTGAGACTGTCCGCACTGCCCTTTTACTCATTCCTTTCCATAGTGCCTACATCTCCTATCGGTCAATCCCCTTCATTCTGCTTTGCAATGTTGCCTTTCACCTTTATTTCTTGCTACAATTCCGTACAATTAATTAATAAATAATAAAACCCTTATCCGCACCCCAATGGTGCATAGGGCACTGCGTCATATAAACGCAGTGTTATCTTGATCGTTCATACACGAAGGAAAGGTGATCAGCCCTCCGCTTTAGGTACCAGTCCAGGGTAATATTGAATAAATATTACAGTGAAAAAATCACTTATATATATTTGACCCCCCTGGGATCTCCAGAATGGTAGCCGAACGTGGTGACCATTACACTACGGAGGCGGATTATATGTATACAATTCAATCTTCCAAGGTAGTTCTGTATAATGAATTGGTCTTGTAGCTTTTCAAAGCTTCCTTCAAAGGTGAAGACTGACCGGAGCATTTCGTCGTAACGTCGCTCGCGGCAAGCATCCGACACTATGGATGGAGCGCTCGGCTCGCTGTACTGACTGCCGAATGCTCGTAACGTGTTACCTTACCACCAAATGCTCCGGTCAGTCCCCGCCTTTATGTCTCTTTCTAGAATATGTTGATACTAGACTGCCGACTGTTGGACAGACAAGGTTATGGGGGCGAGGTATTTATAATAAAAGTCCGATAAATATTAAAATCCATATATTTACAAAATAACTGAGAACGGTAAATTTGGATAGTTGAATTAGTGAGTAACCTACCATGCTATATGGATACATACATAATACTAAGTTAGCAACATTCTGAGTGTGTCCAAATACTTGTCACAAATCTGGATTATCTCCAGTTTTAGGAGTTATTTTTCATATTGTTTTTGACATGTCAACGTAGATGAAGAAGAATATGTGTGTATAAGATGGAAGTCGGGGAAGTGGAATACGGGGCTTGAGAATCAAATGAAAAAGATATTTTCTGGCGTTATATATATATATATTTATTTATATATATATATATATATATATATATATATATATATATATATATATATATATATATATATATATATATATAATATATATATATGCATATATATATATATATATATATATATATATATATATATATATATATATATATATATATATATATATATATATATATATATATATATATATATATATATATATATATATATATATATATATAAATATATATATATGCATATATATATATATATATATATATATATATATATATATATATATATATATATATATATATATATATATATATTATATATATATATATTTATATATATATATATACACATATATATATATATATATATATATATATATATATATATATCGCTCACTCCTTTCAAGAACGTCATAAATCAAAAAACTTGATTTTTCAGTAGAACGTTTTTAAAGTTTAACAATATAATACAATGTATAAAAAATAAATATCAAGCCACTAATTGAACTTTTTACTGTGCAACAGATATTTTTAGGTAAAACTTGAACGTTTTTTCTCCATTTGAAAAATATCTAGTATATTTTAAAAAATACTTAAACAATACCTATTCTTCAAAATACAAAAACAACACTTTCTGCCCTCTACCGGGTAAATATTAAGTTAAAAATATGCCGCTTTTGCTGTAATATAGGACATTTTCTGGGCATTCCGAAAACATGCACAACTGAAAATTGACGATTTTTGATTTATGACGTTCTTGAAAGGAGTGAGCGATATATGTTTTCTTCAAAATGCAAAAACAGCACTTTCTGCCCTGCAGCGGGTAAATATTAAGTTTAAAATATGCCGCTTTCGCTGGGATAAAGTACATTTTCTGGGCATTCCGAAAATAGGCACAACTGAAAATTTACGATTTTTGATATATGACGTTGTTGAAAGGGGTGAGCGAGGTATAGACAAAAGTATAACTATTATAATTAAAATTACACATTAGATAAAAACATTTTATTTTAAACAATTATTTAGAATTATACAAGTTTCAACAGTTGCTACATACACCGAAACAAGAGAAAGACAGTGTTCTCCTTTGGGTTGTAAGTTGACCCAAGTGTGGATACATTACTCCAGTACGGCTGCCCAAACTCAAAACACAGTAAGGGACATTTTTTTTGTAGTACGTTTTTTTTGCATTTTTGGACTAAGTAGAATCTACGAGGGCCGACCCAAAAGTAACAATAAAAAGTAAATTTTACACACTTGATTAAGTGAATTTTTTTTTAAATTTACACACTTATGTACCATGTTATGAGACGAAAAATAAAAAAAATTGGTTAAAAACGGTAATGTTTGGAAGTTTTTTTGACGTTTTTAGTCTCCCGATTTTTACGTTTCGGCGAAATTTTGACGTAAACAAATGGAACAGCGCGCAAACATTAAATTCTGCTTCCTGCTAGGCAAATCACCTCAAGAAACACTGAAACTGCTTCAAATGCAAACTGCAAATTCAAGCTTTTAGAGCATCCTCCTTACTCTCCAGATCTTGCTCCTTGTGATTTTTTTCTTTCTCCTAGGATGAAAAGGCAATTGAAAGGAAGGAGATTTCAAACAATTCAAGAAGTTCAAGAAGAGTCACTCAAAGCTTTGAAATCATTCAGTATTTCAGAGGTTTTTATTTGTTTTGGGCAGTGGGAAAAACGCTGGAACAAGTGCATTGCGTGTAATGGACAGTATTTTGAGGGTCAGTAAAGGTTTTTAATTTTTTTTTTAAATAAAAGTTGTTTTTAAAAAATCGCTGAAACGTAAAAATCGGGAGACTAAAAACGTCAAAAAAACTTCCAAACATTACTGTTTTTAACCAATTTTATTTTTCGGCTCATAACATGGTACATAAGTGTGTAAATTAAAAAAAAAATTCACTTAATTAAGTGTGTAGAATTTACTTTTTATTGTTACTTTTGGGTCGGCCCTCGTACTTAGTCCAAAAATGCAATAAAAACGTACTACAAAAAATGTCCCTTACTGTGTTTTAAGTTTGGACAGCCGAGTATACACGAGGCTGTCTGGAAATTCAACATTCTCGGAAGAGAGGGATTTGAGTCCGTTGGTTACCGGGACTTCGTCAGAAAAACTGCGATATAAACATAAACAATTCAATACATGTAGTAACACCGCCAATAGAAATGGGTAACTAACTAACTAACCATCACGCCGCTTCCCCACAGGGGTAGGCAGAGAGAATAGAGCGACACACCACTCTGTCCTTGCAAACATTCTTCGCCTCTTCCACGTTCATGCATCTCCTCATACATACCCGCCGATTGTTACGACTCCTAACCTGACCACTTTCAAGTATTTGGCATCCCTGATCGTGCCAAGTTTTTCTCGGTCTTCCTCTGCTTCTTTTCCCGCTAACATTCGCCTCATAAATTTGTTTTACCGTTCTTTCCTCACTCATTCGTTCTACATGTCCAAACCATCTCAGCACACCTTTCTTAATTTTATCGATAATGCTTATCTCAGCTTTGCATTCCTTCCTTATTTCACTATTCGCGCATCTATCATACATCGTTGTGTCTCACATTCTTCTGAGAGATCGCATTTCGACTGCATTCAGTCTACTTTCATCCTTCTGAAGAAATGGATCTTCCTCGAAAATTATCTAGAGGAAGACCGAGGAATTCATGGATGCTGCAGAAAGGTAACATGATTCCAAGGCTTGGCCTACGTGACGTTGTCCAGGACAGAAGGTCCTACAGCCTGAGGACGAGGAGAGCTGACCCCAACAGTCTACAAGGACAATAGGCTGGGATATACCCAGGGACAAGAAGTCAGAACTAAAATGTGTTTTTAATAAATAACATTTTGAGTGTGTCCAAATACTTGTTCACAAAATCTGGATTGTCTCTTGTTGTGAGATGAAGAGGAATATGGAAGTCTGAGCATTTACGGGGCTGACGACCATCATAGGCTGGTTTAAGTGATCACTTTACACACGTGTAACATTCACCAGTTCTACCCATTGTTGACAACCACACTACTCAAATTCTTGGAAGTTCTATATATATATATATGAACCAGTTTAGAAACCTTGTTCTTGAATTACTAGAACTTCACTAGAGACATCTATTGGTGAGATGTAAAGAAGCTTTTTACTAAGCAGAAACTCTTATATTAGTATGTGAAGTCCGAATACTGGATTATAATTATATATTAGTGATTCAAGAACAAGGTTTCTAAATTGGTTCATATATATATATATATATATATATATATATATATATATATATAGAACTTCCAAGAATTTGAGTAGTGTGGTTGTCAATAATGGGTAGAATTGGTGAATGTTACACGTGTGTAAAGTGATCACTTAAACCAGCCTATGACGGTCGTCAGCCCCGTAAATCCCGATCCGGTATTTGTCGCTCGTCGAAGGCGATATATCGGATTTTGATAACCAAGAGATATAACCCGAGACCTATTCATAGAAATATATGTATGCAATAACGCGGAGCTTGCGACAGTCGGGAGTATGCGGTTCGCAGTTGCTGTCTCGCCCACACACAGTTGTGGCGCACAGTTGTTGGAGTGAAATAGACAAAATGTCGCGGGTGAACGTGCATAACACGCGGCGACACGGACCGTCGGACCACCGAATCGGCAATAGACGAACTGGCCGAAGTCTGCGGGAATATTTATCGAAATAAAGATCAATCGGGCGCAGTGCCCTAAGCACCGACAAAAAATGTTTTTTTGTTGTTGTAAAATTGCGCTACAAAAGGTATTTTTACTAGAAAAATAAATGCAGTGTGTGCGAAAATAAGGAATGTGTGAGAAGTAAAGAATTAAAGATTATTTCAATATGAAAATGGTCCCAAGGTTGTATATATATTTATATATATATATATATATATATATATATACTACTACTACTACTACCATCACGCCGTTTCCCCGCAGGGGTAGGCAGAGAGGATGGAACGCCACACTCTTCTGTCCTGACATACACTCCTCGCCTCCTTCACATCCATCCATACATCTAGTCATACATGCCTCCGATTATGCAGACTTTTGACACCCCCAGATTTTAGGTTCTGATTGATCTGATCGTGCCAAGTCATTTTCGGCCGTCCACGTTCTGTTTTCCCTCTCACATTTGCCACATATATTTTCTTAGTCATTCTCTCGCTATCCATTCGCTCCGCATGTCCATACCACCGCAAAGAGCTCTTTCTAATCTTTTCAATTATTCCTCGTTCAGCCTTACATTCCTTTCTTATATCTTCGTTTTTAATTCTGTCATACAATGATTTTCCACACATTCGTCTGAGGGAGCGCATTTCAACAGCATTCACTCTGCTTTCATCCTTCCTTTGCCAGTTCCATGTTTCGCTTCTATATATATATATATATATATATATATATATATATATATATATATATATATATATATATATATATATGTGTGTGTGTGTGTGTGTGTGTATTTAAAAAGGCAAATTTAAAATTGTAAATTTTTATAAAAAATATATTCTTCTATAAGCTTGCTTTCATACATGGCAAAATGCCTTAAGACTGACATCAAACTTTAATTTGGCAATCGAAAAATTGGACCACGTTATGCAAAAACCACCCGACCCACGATTGCAAAATTTGACGAAAGCTACTGCATCGTTGCAGGCGCTCCCACGAACAGCTAGACCCACCGAGTCCGTTTATCAGGAGGCTCCACACGAACGTGACTCGCCAGAATCCGCACCCGACGGATTCTCTGGAAATGAGGGAAGAGAGGGAGAGGAAGATCCCCACACGATGGACCGACGGAGTTAAGGCAGCGGCAGGCACCTCGGTGGCTGGAGCGCTACGTGCAGCGCAGGCAAGGGATAGCTGGAGAAGAGTCATTGCTTCCACAAGGGCCACAAGGCTCAGTAATTAGGAGTAAGACGGAGGAGACTTCATACAGCAAATTATTTATTTGACAAATACACTTCTAACCTTCAACCGATAACTTGGAAGAAACATATTATTTATATTTGAAGCACTAACTTAGAGATTTTTTTATTTTATAATTAAAATATAACTTTGTTTTATATCACTATGAATATTTTACTCCGCCTCTGTAGTGCAATGGTCTGCACGCTGGGCTACCATTCTAGAGATCCCGGGTTCTATTCCCAGGGTTGGGTAAAATAAATACTAGTGTTTTTTCACTCTAATATTTATTCAATATTACTCTGGACTGGTACCTGAAGCGGAGGGCTGATCACCTTCCATTGATGTGTTAACGATTAAAATAACACTGCGTTTATAAGATTCAGTGCCCTATGCACCATTAAGGTGCGGATGAGGGTTAAATATTTTATTATAACTTGATTATAATGTCTACCGGTTTCCAAGCTAACCGCTTCTTATAGATAAATCAGTCTTGATAAAGAAGCGGTTAGCTTTGAAGCCGGTAGACATTATAATTAAGTTATAATAAAATATTCATAGTGATTTTAAATAAAGTTACATTTAATTTATAAAATGGAAAATCACAAAGTTAGTGCTTCAAATACAGATTATAGAAATATTTTTATGTTTATTTAACATAACGTAACCAAGATACGCCAGGCTGATCACCCTGCCTTCGGGCAATTAGCAAGGATAACACCGCATCAATGCCTGCGGACCACTAGTGGATTTGATAATTATGTACATACAGTTAAGACCCTAACCTTCCCCTCCCGGTGATATGTATTTACTACAACTCCACTTTAAAAATGAGAATATCAATATAAAATATAATACATACGGGGTCATAATTTTTGTATTTCTCCGTAATATAATAATGTATTACGTGAAAGTATTACAGTATATATACTTTGTCCGCCTCCGTAGTGTAATGGTCAGCACGCTAGGCTACCGTTCTGGAGGTCCCGGGTTCGATTCCCAAGGGGGGTAAAAAAATATAAGTGATTTTTTCAGTGTAATATTTATTCAATATTATTACCCTGGACTGGTACCTGAAGCGGAGGGCTGATCGCCTTTCCTTCATGTGTAAAAACGATCAAGATAACACTGCGTTTATATGACAGTGCCCTATGCACCATTCGGATGCGGATAAGGGTTTTTTTAAAATTATTATTATAATATAAAGATATTCATTTGCAGCAATGGAAATAAATTGTAAAAATATCGGGGATAGAATCACCAATACACTAACGTTTCTCAGAGTATGCGTGCGTGTCGCACTTTACGCACACGCGCACGCGGCTTTATACTGTTTCCAGCGATCTCATTTTAGTTGCGCACAAGTCGTCGTTGAGGGTGGTCGTGTCGCTACGCTAGCTATGGCGGCTACTTACGATGTATTTTTTTTCTTCTCTTTTTTAGGTATTAACCAGAGCTAACATTACAAAATTGATATGTTTAAACTACAACTATGGTCAAAAAATCAATATTTAGATTTTTCCCATGTTTTACATGGTGTACAGAGTACATATCGCTCACTCCTTTCAAGAACGTCATAAATAAAAAAAACTTGATTTTTCAGAAGTACGTTTTTAAAGTTTAAAAATATAATACAATGTATTAACCGGATCCACGCGGCTCGCATAACCGTTTGTGTTTTCACAAAACATGCCCCATACGCGGCTGACACAACCGTATGTGTTTTTACTTTGCTCCAAGTTTCGAACCTCAGTTCAACTTGGAGGGATTTTTTCATGGTGTGGAACTTTGGATAAAATAATACGTCAATCCTCGGCCTTATGACATCTGTTGAAATATCTGACTAATAATTTGTAACATCACAAGGATAAATAAAAGAACAGATCCCTGATTTTCTTGCGGTCGGTAATTAGTCCGCGCCATAATCATGCCCCATATCTGTCTCACTCTCGACGCTACGCATCGCCAGCGGGTAAGAGTGACACACGATGCGTGGTTTGATTTATTTATGTAACGATCTTATTTGTTTATATTACGATATATTTCAAGAATAATGTGACACAAGTGTATTATAGAGTACCAAAAAGGCACAAGGAATCCCATTGAATATTTTTGTTTAGGAAAATAAATCGTTTCTTAACTAAATACATGATAAAAGTAATCATTTTAAAAACGGCGAAATACCGCCGCGTACGGGCGTCTCTCAGGAACAAAGTTGACGCGGTTAAAAGGTTAAAAATAAATATCAAGCCACTTATTGAACTTTTAACTGTGCAACAGATCTTTTTGGGTAAAACCTGAATGTTTTTTCTCCATTTGAAAATTATTTAGTATATTTAAAAAAATAATTAAACAATACCTTTTCTTCAAAATGCAGAAACAACACTTTCTGCCCTGTAGCGGGTAATTATTAAGTTAAAAATATTCCGCTTTTGCTGGGATATAGTACATTTTCTGGGCGTTCCGAAAACATACACAACTGAAAATTGACGATTTTTGATTTATGACGTTCTTGAAAGGAGTGAGCGATGTCACCGGTGCGCGCGGAAGTTTTTAGCACCGTAAGGGAAGGGGGTGAACATAGGGATTGGTATATAGTATTCACATAGAAACATTGGATAATTCCTTCTAATTTGTGCCTTTGAAATACGGCCGGCGCAGACGGTAAAAACACCCTTCCCGTCCATGAACATCAATCTACCCAACAGGTAAAAATACCTTTTTTCGTGTGTTAAAATAGAATGCACACATTGTTGGGTAATATATCCAGAATTAAACGCGTTTATTGGATTGAACTCTACTGTTATTTACATTTATTTATGAATTAGTTTTTAAATCAAACACAGATTTTTTGAGTCTACTAAGAAAAGGATATTTTCTGGCGTTTCTCACGTATGCGATTCAAATCCAGGATTCGGACCTCACATACAAATGAAAGAGTGAAGAGCTCAAATAAAAAGCCTCTTCCATCTCACCAATAGATCACCATCTCTAGTCAAATTCTAGTGATTCAAGTACAATGTTTCGAAACAGGATGATAATATATATTTATATATATATATTTATATATATATATTTATATATATATATATATATATATATATATATATATATATATATATATATATACATATATATATATATATATATATATATATATATATATATATATATATATATATATACATATATATATATATATACATATATACATATATGCATATATATATATATATACATATATGTATATATATATATATATATATATATATATATATATATATGTGTGTGTGTGTATGTGTGTGTCCATACAGACTGCCGGCATAATTTCGCTTGTAAAAAAGTAAAATAATAAAAATTATAATAATATAAATTAAGCAAATTATTTTTGTTGTATTACTTAATTAAAAAAATCTCATCAAAATTTCATCAGCAAGATACGGGTCGGTTAACTCGGGTGCTAGATCTGCGATAGATCTGAGCTAGATCTGCGATAGATCTGAGCTAGATCTGAGCTAGATCTGAGCTGGATCTGAGCTGGATCTGAGCTAGATCTGCGCCTGCTCCACGTAGTTGGCGGGCAGCATGCCGGTGTGACCCGTCCGGTCGACGCGCCCCGTCATCCAGCCTTCATCGATCGAGGACACGTTGGTTATCAAGTCACCCTCGCAGAAGGATACCTGTAAAACATTTTAAATATTGTTAACTTGTTATGCGAATTACTCGTTATGAGAGGATCCACTGTATATACAGTATGAGAGGATCCACTGTATTATGAGAGGATCCACTGTACATTCAGTATGAGAAAATCCACAGTATTCTGAGAGGATCCACTGTATTATGAGAGGATCCACTGTACATACAGTATGAGAAAATCCACAGTATTCTGAGAGGATCCACTGTATATACAGTATGAGAGGATCCACTGTATATACAGTATGAGAGGATCCACTGTATTATGAGAGGATCCACTGTACATACAGTATGAGAAAATCCACAGTATTCTGAGAGGATCCACTGTATTTACAGTATGAGAGGATCCACTGTATATACAGTATGAGAGGATCCACTGTATTATGAGAGGATCCACTGTATGTACAGTATGAGAGGATCCACTGTATTATGAGAGGATCCACTGTATATACAGTATGAGAGGATCCACTGTATTATGAGAGGATCCACTGTACATACAGTATGAGAAAATCCACAGTATTCTGAGAGGATCCACTGTATTATGAGAGGATCCACTGTACATACAGTATGAGAAAATCCACAGTATTCTGAGAGGATCCACTGTATTATGAGAGGATCCACTGTACATACAGTATGAGAAAATCCACAGTATTCTGAGAGGATCCACTGTATTATGAGAGGATCCACTGTACATACAGTATGAGAAAATCCACAGTATTCTGAGAGGATCCACTGTATTATGAGAGAATCCACTGTACATACAGTATGAGAAAATCCACAGTATTCTGAGAGGATCCACTGTATATACAGTATGAGAGGATCCACTGTATATACAGTATGAGAGGATCCACTGTATTATGAGAGGATCCACTGTACATACAGTATGAGAAAATCCACAGTATTCTGAGAGGATCCACTGTATTTACAGTATGAGAGGATCCACTGTATATACAGTATGAGAGGATCCACTGTATTATGAGAGGATCCACTGTATGTACAGTATGAGAGGATCCACTGTATTATGAGAGGATCCACTGTATATACAGTATGAGAGGATCCACTGTATTATGAGAGGATCCACTGTATTTACAGAATGATAGGATCCACTGTATTATGAGAGGATCCACTGTATATAAAGTATGAGAGGATCCACTGTATATACAGTATGAGAGGATCCACTGTATTATAACGTAATTAATGATGAAGATAACGCTGCGATGCAGTGCCCTATGCACCAGTGGCGGGCGCGGGCGGGGACAAGATTGTGAGGTGATTAAAAAAAGGTACAAAATAGAAATAAATGTTTACCTCATCTGTGTCGGTAGCTTCGTAATCGTACATGGCAATGTAGACTCTCTGAAATGCAAGAATAAGAGTTATTTTTGTCTGAACAAGGACTCGTCTGACAATTTAATTAATATTTCAACATAACTATAAATATTTATGAATTTACTTTTCCCTTACGGTGCCAAAATAAAAAGGCGCGTCCCGGTGTTGGGTAGTCACTATACAATAAAAAAAATTGGGATTTTAAATCGGAAAAATACGGACATTCATAGCTAATCCCCTGAATTAATTATAAAATAAGTAAAAAATTATAATAATTTAGATTTATTTGCTGAAAACATTAAAAAACCATCTGGCAACGCTCACGGAACAAGCATAGGTCCACTCTTGTCGGAAGCCCAAGAGCTACTGCCGCTAGCCAGAGAACATTGAGCTTTGAGCTGCTCACGCTTGCACAGGGCAAGTGTGCAAGAGTGAGATGCGAATATAGTGTCGCGGTTCCCGCACACTCTTCACGCGCTGTTTATATATATATATATATATAAAACCTCCGATGTACCCAGTAAATTCTGATTATTATAAATATAATTTTTTAAATGAATGCGTAAATATGTTATGGAGGAATACCTAAAATCTTAGCCTTGTATATATTATATTTATAGGGATATTATGGTTATTAGAAGCAATGTGTACAAGGCACACAACACCGGGAAGGGGGGGAGGTTAAAACTGATCGTTTTGATAAAGCGGTTAGCTTGGAAACCGGTAGACATTATAATTAAGTTAACGATAAAATATTCATAGTGATTTTAAAACAAAGTTATGTTTTAATTATAAAAACAAATATATTATAATCCAGAAAAAAATAACTAACTAACCATCACGCCGCTTCCCCGCAGGGGTAGGCAGAGAGAATAGAACGCCAAACCACTCTGTCTTTGCAAATGTTTTTCACCTCTTCCACGTTCATGCATCTCCTCATACATACCAGCCGATTATTTCGACTCCTAACCTGACCGCTTTCAATTGTTTGACGTACCTGATCGTGCCAAGTTTTTCTCGGTCTTCCTCTGCTCCTTTTTCCAATTACATTGGCTTCATAAATTTGTTTTACCGTTCTTTCCTCACTCATTCGTTCCACATGTCCAAACCATCTCAGCACACCTTTCTTAATTTTATCGATAATGCTTGTCTCAGCTTTGCATTCCTTCCTTATTTCACTATTCGAACATCTATCATACATCGTTTTGTCACACATTCTTCCGAGAGATCGCCTTTCCACTGCATTCAGTCTACTTTTATCCTTCTTTTGCCAACTCCATGTTTCACTTCCATACATTAGAGTTGGAACCAGGACTCCATTGTTCACTGAAGCAGAGGAAGACCGAGAAAAAAATGGCACGATCAGGTATGCCAAATATTTGAAAGTGGTCAGGTTAGGAGTCGTAACACTCGGCGGGTATGTATGAGGAGATGCATGAACGTGGAAGAGGCGAAGAATGTTTGCAAGGACAGAGTGGTGTGGCGCTCTATTCTCTCTGCCTACCCCGGCGGTAAGCGGCGTGATGGTTAGTTTTTTTTTTTAAAAATAAAAAATGGGTGGGTTGGCCATTCCTCCTATAGGTGGTGGGTAGGACGGGTGTGTAGGGGTGCGTGCTCACCCCGGACAGGCCCTTGTGCGGCGGAGCGGCGCGCTGGGCAGGGGGGCCCTGCGCCGGGGGGCTCGCCTCGTTCAGGGGGTCCATGTCGGCCACGGAGCCGATGCGGCGCGAGGACTGCACCTGCTGCCCGCCTACAACAGTCAGTCAAGTCAGTTAGCACCATACACTACTAGGAAGGCAACACTTGGAAGTCTGTCTTCTGACATTCTGTTTACAAGCTTATTCCAGCATCTCCCTGAAGGACGCAGACCCCCAGGCAGACCTCCAAAAGGGTGGAGAGAGAGCCGACAGTCAACATTAATTAACCCTCCATGATCCCCCAAAATGAACCGGATCCACGCGGCTCGCATAACCGTATGTGTTTTCACAAAACATGCCCCATACGCGGCTGACACAAGCATACCGTTTCGAACCTCAGTTCAACTTGGAGGGATTTTTCCATGGTGTGGAACTTTGGATAAAATAATACGTCAATCCTTGGCCTTATGACATCTGTTGAAATATCTGACTAATAATTTGTAACATCACAAGGATAAATAAAAGAACAGATCCCTCATTTTTCTTGCGGTCGGTAATTAGTCCGCGCCATAATTATGCCCTATATCTGTCTCACTCTCGACGCTACGCATCGCCAGTGGGTAAGAGTGACACACGATGCGTGCTTTGATTTATTTATGTTACGATCTTATTTGTTTATATTACGATATATTTCAAGAATAATGTGACACAAGTGTATTATAGAGTACCAAAAAGGCACAATGAATCCCATTGAACGTTTTTGTTTAGGAAAATAACTCGTTTCTTAACTAAATACATGATAAAAGTAATCATTTTAAAAACGGCAAAATACCGCCGCCGCGCACGGGCGTCTCTCAGGAACAAAGTTAACACGGTTAAAAGGTTAAAAAATGTAGGTAGACAGAAAATTGTACTCCACATACTATTTTAAAAGATACGAGGGACAAAAATGTAAGCTTGCATTTCAAATAAATAATACTAATGATGAAAAAAATGTGGAATAACATCCGACATGGGACCTAAGAGGAGAAAATCAATGTGGAATGAGATTCCACATTGGACCAGGAAGGGTTAACAGTCAGCTTGAATTATTTATTTACAACATTTTGAGTGTGTCCTAATACTTGTTCACAAATCTGGATTATCTCCAATCACAGGAGTTATTTTCGTATTAATTTTTGACCAAACTTTTTATAGTGATTTGCCCGAATCCAGCTCGGGTCATTCCCCCACCCGTCTAGAGAACGCATCTTGCGTGTTGAGTGACACGTGTCATAATTTTCACTTCACTGAAAATTCCACGTGCAATGCCAACACTCATCCAAATCCCAAACATAAGAGCGAAAAAAAAGGGTGGCTTTTTTTACCCTTTTTCTTCCAAGAGGTTGACCGCAGAAGTGGTTTAAAAAACTCTAATATTATTTTTTGACATCTCATCAAAGATGAAGAAGAATATGGAAGTCTGGGCATTTACGGGGCTGACGACCGTCTTAAGGCTGGTTTAAGTGATCACTTTACACACGTGTAACATTCGCCAATTCTACCCATTATTGACAACCACACTACTCAAATTTTTGGAAGTTCTATATATATATATGTGAACCAATTTCGTATCGTTGTTCTTGAATCACTAGAACATCACTAGAACTTCACTAGAGACATCTATTGGTGAGATGAAAAGAAGCTTTATTACTGAGCAGAAACTCTTTTATTAGTATGAGATTGAATATGTGTGTAAAGTGATCTCTTAAACCAGCCTATGACGGTAGTCAGCCCCGTAAATGCTCAGACTTTCATATTCTTCTTCATCTTTGATGAGATGTCAAAAAATAATAAATTATTTATTGCAAAAACCGATTCAAGTTCTTTTATTTATTTATTTTTTAAAAAAAGAGAAATATTTGTGTTTTTATTATTTACACAAATATTTCAATTTCATACTATTTCTGTGGCTCATTATTAGAAATAGGTATCAAATTGTGGTAGAGTGGGTTCCAACCAAGAAACTCTGACTCAAGAGTCCGCGACACTAACCACGGGACCACAACCCGACGCATCTGAAGCGGATGTCCCACCCAAATGGACGAAAGCGAATTCAAACAACGCAAACACGACGATTGCCAGTGTTAGTTTACAATTAGTGAAAAAAACGAGGAAAAAAAATAGATTAGTACGGCCCTCTTCCATGCGGTTATGACATTGTTAGCTGTTAGCTGCGTGACCTCACCTATTCTCCCGTTGTTCGCGTGATGCATGCTCTGGTGCATCTTCTGCTGCCCCGGGTGGATCTGCTGCATGCCCGGGTGGCCATGCTGCGAGTGGTTCTGCTGCATGCCGTGGCCCTGTTGCGAGTGGTTCTGCTGCATGCCGTGGCCCTGTTGCGAGTGGTTCTGCTGCATGCCGTGGCCCTGTTGAGAGTGGTTCTGTTGCATGCCCGGGTGGCCTTGCTGCGAATGGTTCTGCTGCATACCGTGGCCTTGTTGCGAGTGGTTTTGATGCATGCCTGGGTGGCCCTGCTGCATGCCGTGGCCCTGTTGCGGGTGGTTTTGCTGCATGGCGTGGCCCTGTTGCGAGTGGTTTTGATGCATGCCGTGGCCCTGTTGCGAGTGGTTTTGCTGCATGCCGTGGCCCTGTTGCGAGTGGTTTAGCTGCATGTGGTTTTGCTGCATGTGAGGGTGATTGGGATGGCTCGGCTGCAAGCTGGGGTGGTTGGGATGGTTCCCCTGCGTGCCCGGGTGGTGGTGCGACTGCACGGTCTGGTGCGGGGGACCGCTGCTGTAGACGATGGTGGCGCCGTGCTTGGGCAGCAGGGGCGAGTTCCTGGGGCCGTCGCTGATGGGGTCATAGTCGGCGATGCGGCCTATCCGCTGCTGCGCGGCACTGCGCTCGTAGTACCCGGCCGCGGGGCCCCTAGGCGTGGGCTCCTCCGGCCGGTAGTCGTCGTAGATGGACCCCTGTGGCGCCCCGCTCCCGTAGCTGGAGATGTGTACGTTCGGAGGCAGGTGGTTCTGGTTGGCCGGCGGCGGCTGGTAGGCGGGCGTCGGGTTCGCGTTGTAGCTGTTGGCGTTATACTCCTGGCGCGAGTACTGGCTCTGATTGGCCGAGTGGCTGGCGCCCTGATTGGCCGGCGGGGCCGGGGGGGGCACGGAGGGGGGGAGCATCTCCGCCGCGTAGTTCTCCAGCTGGATGTGGTAGTTATCCGTGCTGTCTGCGGGGTCACGACGCAATGGATGAGACGGTTTTGGCCATTTTTTAATCGCGACGAACGAATGATGCGGTCAACATAAAAAAAGCAGAACACAAATGCGTTAGCTGTCTGTCACACAAACACACACACACATATATATATACATATATATACATTCTGGTAACTATAAAGCAGAGGGCTGATCACCGTTCTTTCATGCGTTGACAATCAAGATAACACTGCGTTTATATGATGCAGTGCCCTATTGAATAATATATAAACGCAGTCTTATCCTGATCGTTAACATGCAAAGGAAAGTGATCAGGTACCAATACAGGATAATATTAAATAAATATTAGAGTGAAAACTCACTTATAATATTTATTTGAACCCCCCTGGGAATCGAACCCGGGACCAGCAGTACGGTAGCCGAGCGTGCGCTGACCTTACACTATGGTGGTGGACTATATATGTATGTGTATATATATATATACACATACATATAGATAAGGGTTTTATTATTATTATATATATATATATATATACATATATATATATATATATATATATATATATATATATATATATATATATATATATATATATATAATAATAATAATAATAGAACCCTTATCCGCACCCCAATGGTGCATAGGGCACTGTGTCATATAAACGCAGTGTTATCTTGATCGTTTACACATGAAGGAAAGGTGATCAACCCTCCGCTTCAGGTACCAGTCCATGGCAATATCGAATAAATATTACAGTGAAAAAAATCACTTATATTTATTTTACCCCCCTTGGGAATCGAACCCGGGACCTCCAGAACGGTAGCCGAGCGTGCTGACCATTACACTATGGAGGCGGACGAGATATATATATATATATATATATATATATATATATATATATATATATATATATATATATAACAAATGAAACAAAACACCAAACCATGATAGAAACAAAAGATGAAATATTTCAAATAAGCCAGAACGTTATCAGAAAGACGTTTTTGTGAAACGCTTTAAAGCACAATGTGTGAACATTCTCAAAAACATATAGGCTTCAACGAAAAGCGAATAGGAGTGCATAGGATGGCTATTTAAACACATTTTACTTTTAAAAGAAATAACCCGCAAAGCGTCGCAAAGTGTAGATGCTTGTCTGCAGGTAGGATAGTAAGGGTAGGGAAGGTAAATCGCTCACTCCTTTCAAGAACGTCATAAATCAAAATTCGTAAATTTTTAGCTGTGCATGTTTTCGGAATGCCCAGAAAATATACTTTATCCCAGCAAAATGGGCATATTTTTAACTTAATATTTACCCGCTACAGGGCAAAAAATGTTGTTTTTGCATTTCGAAGAAAAGGTATTGTTTAATTATTTTTTTAAATATACTTAATATTTTTCAAATGGAGAAAAAATACTCAGGTTTTACCTAAAAATATCTGTCGCACAGGAAAAAGTTCAATAAGTGGCTTGATATTTATTTTTAATACATTGTATTTTATTTTTAAACTTTAAAAACGTTCTCCTGAAAAATCAAGTTTTTTGATTTATGACGTTCTTGAAAGGAGTGAGCGAAATGTGAAAAATACACCACAAACACCCAGACCAATTAAAATAAATCTTTCTCGAATTCATTTCGCGATTGGCGGGAATCGAACCCGCGGCGCCAGTTTCACAGTCGAGCGTCTATCCAACTATGCCACAGCGCCAGCCTTATGACAATATTTAACATACATCTTCCGGTAATATGTATTTAGTACAACACGACTTTTAAAAACAGAATATCAATATAAAATACAATAGATACATGCTCCATAATGTAATAAATAATTTACAACATTTTGAGTGCGTCCAAATGCTTGTTCACAAAATCTGGATTATCTCCGATTACAGGAGTTATTTTCATATTATTTTTTGACATCTCATCAAAGATGAAGAAGAATATGGAAGTCTGGGCATTTACGGGGCTGACGACAGTCATAGGCTGGTTTAAATGATCGCTTTACCCATGTGTAACATTTACCAATTCTACCCGTTATTGACAACCACACTACTCAAATTCTTGGAAGCTCTGTATATATGAAACAATTTAGAAACCTTGTTCTTGAATCACTAGAACTTCACTAGAGACATCTATTGGTGAATGTGTGTGATTGATATCCAGGATTTGGACCTCACATACTAATATAAGAGTTTCTGCTTAGTAAAGAGCTTCTTTACATCTCACCAATAGATGTCTCTAGAGAAGTTCTAGTGATTCAAGAACAAGGTTTCTAATTTGGTTCATATATATATAGAACTTCCAAGAGTTTGAGTAGTGTGGTTGTCAATAATGGGTAGAATTGGCAAATGTTACACGTGTGTAAAGTGATCACTTAAACCAGCCTATGACGGTCGTCAGCCCCGTAAATGCCCAGACTTCCATATTCTTCTTCATCTTTGATGAGATGTCAAAAAATAATAATAAATAATAATAATAATAATAAACCCCTTATCCGCACCCCAATGGTGCATAGGGCACTGTTTCATATAAACGCAGGTTTATCTTGATCGTTTACACATGAAGGAAAGGTGATCAGCCCTCCGCTTCAGGTACCAGTCCAGGGTAATATTGAATAAATATTACAGTGAAAAAATCACTTATATATATATATATATTTGCCCCCCCCTGGAAATCGAACCTGGGACCTCCAGTACGGTAGCCGAGCGTGCTGACCATTACACTACGTAGGCAAACACTCCATACTAATGTGCAAAGGCAAATAGCCGCACATTAAATTTTGAGATAACACTGCGTTTATATGATGCAGTGCCCTATGTACCATCGGGGTGCGGATAAGGGTTTGAATTTAAAGAATGAATGTGCTAATTGTGGCTGTGTGCTTGGCTGGGAGGTGGTTTCTCGCGTTATGCGAGAGATTGATGGGGTTTGAATTAAATAAACGCGCTAATTGTGGCTGTGTGCTTGGCTGGGAGGTGGGTTCTTGCGTTATGCGAGAGGTCGATGGGGTTTGAATTGAATGAATGTGCTAATTGTGGCTGTGTGCTTGGCTGGGAGGTGGGTTCTTGAGTTATGCAAGGGATTGATGTGGTTTGCATAACAGTGAACGTACCGATGACCTCGCCGTTGTCGTTGATGCTCCTCTGCCGTTCCATGGCGGCCTTCTTCTCCAAGTCGCCGTGGTACGCCACGTTGCTGATGATCTTGGAGTTGGCTTTGATTCTCAGCGTCTCCGGATCGTCCGCCACCTGAAGATTTTTAACCAAATTAAAGAAGTAGAGAGACATATCGCTCACTCCTTTCAACAACGTCATAAATCAAAAATCGTAAATTTTCAGTTGTGCACGTTTCGGAATGCGCAGAAAATGTACTATATCCCAGCAAAAGAGGCATATTTTTAACTTAATATTTACCCGCTACAGGGCAGAGAGTGTTGTTTTTGCATTTTGAAGAAAACGTATTGTTTAATTATTTTTCAAACATACTAAATATTTTTCAAATGGAGAAAAAACCTTCAGGTTTTACCTAAAAAGATCTGTTGCACAGTAAAAAGTTCAATAAGTGGCTTGATATTTATTTTTAATACAATGCGTTGTATTTTTAAACTTTAAAAACGTTCTCCTGAAAAATCAAGTTTTTTTTTGATGACGTTCTTGAAAGAAGTGAGCGATATATATTAGTGATATTAGGAATGATCAGGCGCAGGTTTGCGGACTCACCTGGGTGAACTTGCCCTTGGACTTCTCGAAGTCAGCGTGGTACTTGGCGTTGGACTGCAGCTTGGTGTTCTCCGCTATCCTCTTCAGCTCCGGCGTCTCCGCCATCGTGGTGGGCTTCACCTTGGGTATGTGTCTGCAACGAAACCGCATCGTCAAACCCTCAACCTCTAGCTGTTTCGGCGAACCAAAGCCTTAAACCTTCGCACTCGATAATTTTTGGACAAGACTAAAAAGCATGACCATATCAAAGAGTCCAGTTAGATGCAAATTAGTTGTAAACAACAGAACCGTTGAACGGGTGATGAAATTCAAGTATCTCAGAGTTGAAATCAGTAGCTACTGTGATCTATATGGTGAGACTCAGAAACAAATAAACAAGGCTGCAGTTATATCCGGATGCCTCAGAAACTCGGTGTGGAGGAACAAACACATGACAATAATAATAATAAATCCCTTACCGCACCCCAATGGTGCATAGGGCACTGCTTCATATAACCACAGATCGTTAGCACATGAAGGAAAGGCGATCAGCCCTCCACTTCAGGTACCAGTCCAGTGTAATATTGAATGAATATTAGAGTGAAAAAATCACTTATATTTATTAAACCCCCCTGGGAATCGAACCCGGGACCTCCAGAACGGTAGCCGAGCAAGCTGACCATTACACTACCGAGGCGGACACATGACAATAGAAAGTAAAATTAAAATATACAACATGTGTTGGACCAATAGCCACTTATGGGATTGAGGCAAGAGCAGATACTTCTAGAACAAAATCTCGACTTGGAACCTCCGAGATGAAGACTCTCCGATCCATAACCGGAAACACATTGCGAGACCGAGTAAGAAATACCGACATTTTTGATATATGACGTTGTTGAAAGGAGTGAGCGATATCATTTATATACAGGTTTTTACTTCAAACTTCTGGACGCTAAACCCTTCCTTGTGTACTAGTATTAACTTTTTCTATTGAAGGCACACAAATAAGAATAAGATAAAAACAAATAATTTTGCACAGTAAAAGATATTTACTATTATCTGGTCAAATTATAAGCTTAATAATAAAAATTAAAATGGTATTTTCTGGCGTTTCTCATGTGTGTGATTATAATCCAGGATTCGGACCTCACATACTAATATAAGAGTTTCTGCTTAGTAAAAAGCTTCTTTACATCTCACCAATAGGTGTCTCTAGTGAAGTTCTAGTGATTCATGAACAAGGTTTCTAAATTGGTTCATATATATACAGTATCTACTCAATGAATTAGGGCCACCCATTATTTTTTTGAATACTCTGAAATCTTTTGGATTATTATATTTATTTTACAAAAATACTTTAAGTTTTCTATTTACATCTAATATCATGTATATTACCTTCAATAATATGTAAAATATACCTGGATTATTTAAGCCTTTACAAAATTTCAAACCCTTTTTCTGAGAAAGGTCCCTAATTAGCACAGGTAGACAGATAGTTGAAAGTTCAAAAAATAGTCCTATCTCATTTATTAGTAAAGTTTCTTGAGTTCTGGTTGTTGTTTTGTTCAGAGAGGTTATATAGTTATCGTGTCTTGTGAAAAACACTTAATTTTTAATTTTAGTTCATAAAGTATAAAAAAAAATTGTAAACGCAAGTGTTTTTTTTGAAAAGGACAAAATGGGAAAAAGTAAAGACATTTCTGAGGAAAAAAAGTCTAGTGTTATAGTGCTACTGAAATAAGAAATACTATCTAATAGAGAAATTTCAAAAAAAGAAAACGTTTCTCGTCAAACAGTGGCCAGAATTTCAAAATCAATAAAAAATCAGTCACCCGCCACCAGCAATCGGCGAAAGAACTGTCGTAGGATTAGAAAAACAACACCGAGGACTGATCGAAAAATCGTTCAAAGTGCCTTAGAAAACCGTAGTGCATCAGCAAAAACATTAAAAATAAAATTGGAAGAAGAGGGTATAAATATATCGGTATCAACACTGGGGCGACGTCTTTACGAAGTAAATCTGAAATGCAGGCGCCCTGTAAAAGTACCAAAATTGACACCACGAATGAAAGCGCATCGATTAAAATGGGCCAGGCTACATCGAAATTACTCGGTAGATGATTGGAAAAAGGTATTTATTTAAATTGAATTTTCAACATATCATTTTAGTAAATAAACTTATATATTTGAATTAAACTTAAATTTTCATTATTTTTCAGGTCATCTTTAGTGATGAGTGCCGGTTAGAAGCCGTGACAGAGAGCCGTCGATTCATCAGGAGAACACCAATGGAACGTTACAATGAGGCCTGTGTGGTAAAAGTTATCAAACACCCCCCTGCAATAATGATATGGTCATGTATTATTAACAATTTACCTGGGCCGTTGTTTTTCGTGGAAGGAACAATGAACCAAAATTCCTATAAGCAGGTTCTCGAACGAATTTTATTGCCCTTCTACCATACACTCGACCCAACAGAAGGTCCATACACCTTCATGCAGGATGGGGCACCTTGCCACCGGGCTAAATCAATAATAAAAATTTTGTCTAACAAAAATCTGCCTTTGCTCCCCTGGCCTGGAAATTCTCCGGACCTTAATCCTATAGAAAACGTATGGAGCATGTTAAAAAATAAGGTATACTCATTTCCAAATACGACAGTAGACTGTCTAAAAAAAAATATTAAAAAAATTTGGTCAGAAGACGAAGAAATAAAAAACATGATAAAACAGTGCATTTTAAGTATGCCAAAAAGATTTGAGGCAGTTATTTCTGCCAAAGGTGGAAATACTAAATACTAACTATATTTATATGAAAATATATGCATAATTTAAGCGTAATAAAGTGTTCATGTGTAAATAAAATTCAATGTTGTTTTATTCAAGGTTTTCTCTGAGTTATTCCTGTTTGAATTGAGAAATTGCGCGAAATCCTGCGTGGCCCTAATTCATTGAGTAGATACTGTAGAACTTCCAAGAATTTGAGTAGTGTGGTTGTCAATAATGGGTAGAATTGGTGAATGTTACACGTGTGTAAAGTGATCACTTAAACCAGCCTATGACGGTCGTCAGCCCCGTAAATGCCCAGACTTCCATATTCTTCTTCATCTTTGATGAGATGTCAAAAAATAATATATTTACTTTTAATGAACTATTGAACTATTGAACTATTGAAGCGCCCTTGAGGTATTTTTTTTTACAAAAATGCCGCTTTATAAGTTATCCAAATTTATTATTATTATTATTAATACACTACGGAGGCGGACAAGCACGCTCAGCTACCGTTCTGCAGGTCCCGGGTTCGATTCCCAAGTGGGGTAAAATAAATACAAGTGATTTTTTCACTGTAATATTTATTCAATATTACCCTGGACTGGTACCTGAAGCGGAGGTCCGATCACCTTTCCTTCTTGTGTAAACGATCAAGATAACACTGCGTTTATATGACGCAGTGCCCTATGCACCATTGGGGTGCGGATAAGGGTTTTATTATTATTATTAATAAATTTTATTATATTTTTATTCTTCTTCTCCGTCTTAATCCTCATTGCTGAGGGTTGTGACCCTTGCAGAAGCAATGACTCTTCTCCAGTTATCCCTTGACTGCGCTGCACGTAGCGCTCCAACCACTGAGGTGCCTGCTGCTGCCTTAATTTGATCGGTCCATCGTGTGGGGGATCTTCCTCTCCCTCTCTTTCCCTCCAGGCTACCGATCACAACTAGTCGTTCCAGGCTATCCTCGTTGCCACGCGCACGTGTCCAAAGAACTGGAGAATCCGTCGGGTACATATTTTTATAAGTTTTTTGATATTTGACGTTATTGAAAAGAGTGAGCGATATGTGACTTATGTGCGTAATATGTTAAAATAAATAAATTTGAGTGTTAATTCAGTTATTAAATTTATTTAAGACAGTGTTGGGTGGTGTAAAATGGACCAAGTTCAACCTTTGCAGGCCTCTCAGTTTGTAAAATCTTACATTTTTAGACTTGTAATGTAATCAAACGATCTTGTTTACATTATCACTGAATGGCCCAACAAATTTCAAAGGAGATCATTTCAAATTTCAAATGGCGTGAACAGGAATGGTATACGTCAAAATGCGGAATTTTCACAAGTCATCAATACGCAAAGCTCTCCGATGACTGAATGAATTATTTTTTTTAACCTTCCCCTCCCGGTGATATGTATTTACCACAACTCCACTTTAAAAATGAGAATATCAATACAAAATATAATATATACGGGCTCATATATACACAATGTAGGACGAGAGTCGCTTACACCGTTTGTCCAGCGGACGTGTTTATTTAGATTCACATTTTACTTCTTTAGTTCATAAATTCATTAGATTAAGTATTTTTAGTAATTATCAAAATTCCTACTGCACACGGCTTCCTACTGTTTCTGACTAAGTAATTTCAAAAGATTGACATCAGTGCTTGATTTTAACATTTAATATATATAATTCAAATGAAATTCTACAAATTAAACGCCAAATCTATAAATTCGAAAAAGGTCCCTATTTTAGAGTGAAATTGGAGGACTTTAAATGATTATCATTCTGTTTCTACAATAGTTATAAGACATTGGAACACAGATAATATTGTACTCTAATTTATTGCATAGTTTCACGAGTAACCTGCTCCGCGCGTATTCACTGTATTGTAGTATTTAACGTTTGAAAAAGGTCCCTATTTTAGAGTGAAATTGGAGGACTTTAAATGATTATAATTCTGTTTCTACAATAGTTATAAGACATAGGAACACAGATAATATTGTACTCTAATTTATTGCATAGTTTCACGAGTAACCTGCTCCGCGCGTATTCACTGTATTGTAGTATTTAACGTTTGAAAAAGGTCCCTATTTTAGAGTGAAATTGGAGGACTTTAAATGATTATAATAATGTTTCTATAATAGTTATAAGACATAGTAAAACAGATTATTTGTTGCATAGTTTCGCTGTATTGTAGTATTTAACGTAAGAAAAAGGTCCCTGTTTTAGAGCGAAATTGGTGGACTTTAAATGATTATAATTCTGTTTCTAGAATATTATTTATCAGCACATTTCACAATCATCCTTATTATATTTTTGGATTGTTATCTTATCTTATCATTTATGTGTTAAGTGAAAATAATTTTTTTAAATATTAAAAGGTTTTTAATAAAAAAAAACATTGCGTAAATGAGATAACGACTGATTTAAATACATGATTGGTTATCTTAATGCATTTGATTATTTTAAGTAATATCAATTATTAAAAAAAAACTAACTAACTAACTAACCATCACGCCGCTTCTCCGCAGGGGTAGGCAGAGAGAATGGAACGCCACACCACTCTGTCTTTGCAAACATTCTTCGCCTCTTCCACGTTCATGCATCTCCTCATACATACCCGCCGATTGCTACGGCTCCTAACCTGACCACTTTCAAGTATTTGGCATACCTGATTGTGCCATATTTTTCTCGGTCTTCCTCTGCTCTTTTTTCCACTTACATTCACCTCATGAATTTGTTTTACCGTTCTTTCCTCACTCATTCGTTCTACATGTCCAAACCATCTCAATACACCTTTCTTAATTTTATCGATAATGCTTATCTCAGCTTTGCATTCCTTCCTTATTTCACTATTCGCACATCTATCATACATCGTTTTGTCGCACATTCTTCTGAGAGATCGCATCCCGACTGCATTCAGTCTACTTTCATCCTTCTTTTGCCAACTCCATGTTTCACTTCCACACATTAGAGTTGGAACCAGGACTCCGTGTGCACTGCCAGTTTAGCTTCCGCTGATAGGTTTTTATTTGCTATAACTGATTTCAGTGCACCATTCACTTTATTCCCAATTCTTTGTTCAATAATTTAAGTAGTATAATAACAGAGATATCGCTCACTCCTTTCAAGAACGTCATAAATAAAAAATCGTCAATTATCAGTTGTGCATGTTTTCGGAATGCCCAGAAAATGTACTATATCCCAGCAAAAGAGGCATATTTTTAACTTAATATTTACCCGCTACAGGGCAGAAAATGTTGTTTTTGCATTTTGCAGAAAAGGTTTTGTTTAATTATTATTTTAAATATACTAAATATTTTTCAAATGGAGAAAACACCTTCATGTTTTACCTAAAAAGATCGGTTGCACAGTAAAAAGCTCAATAAGTGGCTTGATATTTATTTTTAATACATTTAAATTTAATACATTAATACAATTTAATACATTAATGCAAAAAACGTTCTCCTGAAAAATTAGGTTTTTTGATTTATGACGTTCTTGAAAGGAGTGAGCGATATACACCCGTACCTCGCTGTAAGGCATAGATACGTTACACGAAACTTGGCCCCAAAGCGAAAAAGCGTTGATTTTCTAATAATTAAAAAAAGACTTACGCTTCGCAGTAGGGCAGCTTGCCGTACCCTTTGTAGGTCTTCATATTGAGCGTCATGCTGCACTCTTGGCATTTGAAGCACCCTTTGTGCCATATCTGGAAGAAAATAACAATTATTGTCCTTATAATATATGTTATATTCAGTGGCGGTACTTCCCTAGAAGCCCAAAAGCCCGGCTTGCCTAACGACCCCAAATAAAAATGACTAAATCTAGACCAAATGATTAAAAATACATAATTAAAGTATGACTATTTTTAAATTATCGCGCGCTTACACGATTATTAAACACTATGCAAGCCATTATATGGTGATGGTACTTATTCTTCTAACCCTTAACCGCACCCCAATGGTGCATAGGGCACTGCATCATATAAACGTAGTGTTATCTTGATCATTAACATGAAGGAAAGGTGATCAGCCCTCCGCTTCAGATACCAGTCCAGGGTAATATTGAAATATTAAAGTGAAAAAAATCGCTTATGTTTGTTCGACCCTCCCTGGGAATCGAACCCGGGACCTCCGGTACGGTAGCCGAGCGTGCTGACCATTACACTACGGAGGCGGACAAAGTCATCAGGTCATTAAAATAAAATTATTACGGTCAGATATTTATACAAAAAAAATGTAAAAATATCAGACCGTAATAATTTTATTTTAATGACCTGATAATGGAATGATTATTCCGAAACCGGTAGTCACGAATAGTGTTTATCAAAGTGATTTTTTCCCTGGACTGGTATCTGAAGCACGGGGCTGATCACCTTTCCTTCATATGTAAACGATCAAGATAACACTGTGTTTATATGAAGCAGTGCCCTATGCACCATTGGGGTGCGGATAAGGATTTATTATTATTTTTTATTTAAGTGGTTTTACAAAAAGTGAACGACGAATGATAAGGAGAGTATTAATTACAACATTTTGAGTGTGTACAAATTTTTATATCTCAACATAGATGAAGAAGAATACGGAAATCTGGGCATTCATAAAAACCTAAATGTACGCGAAAAAACATATTTTTTTACCGATATGCACGCATAAAAGGCATTTAAAAAATGCATTTAAGTACGCAAAAATACATTAAAAAAATTACCGAAATGCAAACAAAATAGGACATGAAAAATTACCGAAATGCATGCAAAGTATCTAAAAATTACCAAAATGTATGTCATAAAGCATCCTTAAAAGCAAGTAAAATAAAAATGCACCAAAAAAAGTTTTAAAAACACAGCACAAGGTTGTCCTGACGAAGAGACAAGTCTAAACACTAAAAGTCTTGAAAAAATCAGGATTACGAATACTCGTATACTTGCGTCTGACAAATATTAGTTTAAAAAAAAAACTAAATAAATTCATTTCTAAGCATATCGCTCACTCCTTTCAAGAACGTCATAAATCAAAAAAACTTGATTTTTCAGGGGAACGTTTTTAAAATTTAAAAATATAATACAATGTATTAAAAATAAAATCAAGCCACTTTTTTAACTTTTTACTGTGCATAAAATCTTTTTAGGTAAAACCTGAAGATTTTTTCTCCATTTGAAAAATATTTAGTATATTTAAATAATAATAAAACCCTTATCCGCACCCCAATGGTGCATAGGGCACTGCTTCATATAAACGCAGTGTTATCTTGATCGTTTACACATGAAGGAAAGGTGATCAGCCCTCCGCTTCAGGTACCAGTCCAGGGTAATATTGAATAAATATGACAGTGAAAAAAATCACTTATATTTATTTTACCCCCCTTGGGAATCGAACCCGGGACCTCCAGAACGGTAGCCGAGCGTGCTGACCATTACACTACGGAGGTGGACATTTAAATAAATAATTAAACAATACATTTTCTTTAAAATGCAAAAACAAGGTTTCTGCCCTGTAGCGGGTAAATATTAAGTTAAAAATATGGCTCTTTTGCTGGGATATAGTACATTTTCTGGGCATTCCGAAAACATGCACAACTGAAAATTGTCGATTTTTGATTTATGACCTTGAAAGGAGTGAGCGAAATATTAGTTAAAAAAAAAATAATAAAATCATTTCTAAACATATATGCAACAACGCATGTAGTCTGTTCAGTTATTTTACATCTATTTTTTATTATTATTTATTTTACTTATTTTTTTATTATTTAAAAAAAAAATTGAGGTAAAAATAACTAAACATTTTTAAAATTATTTATTTGGTAGTTTATATAATTTAAGGCGAATGTAGTTGGAAAAAGAAGCAGAGGACGACCGAGGAAAACTTCAGGCACAATCAGGTATGTCAAATACTTGAAAGCGGCCGGGTCAGGAGTCGTAATAATCGTCGGGTATGTATGAGGAGATGCATGAATGTAGAAGAGGCAAAGAGTGTTTGCAAAGACAGAGTGGTGTGGCGTTCGATTCTCTCTGCCTACCCCTGCGGAGAAGCGGCGTGATGGTTGTTAGTAAAAAAACTAGAGCTAAAATAACTGTGAACAGACTGTACTTGGAAGTGGTGGGTTTTGTCTTTAATAGTGTTATGGTAAATAGATTACAATGAGACGCACTCATTCATTGAAATGAAGATAGGCACAGTTTTTACATGCGAGTTTCCGTTTGCTCCAATAGGGTATTTTCACTAGGGAGGAATATCTAATTTAACACACTCAACCTATAAAGGATTGTGTAAGGCTCGTGAAGTGTTTATAACAGCCGATATAATCAATATTTTCATTCCCCATTTCCTTTTGCAAAATTCGCCTTCGTAAAAACGTTGTTTTCGTAAGTTGGTAATGAATGACGTCACAGAAACGATGGACTTATGTCTATGGTCCACCTTCCGATCCCCCCCCCCCACCCCTCATATTTGTTTAAACACAAATGGTAGTTTAGTGGTAAATAAACAATCAAGTATTTATAACAACCGATATAATCAATATTTTCATTCATCATTTTATTTTTGCAAAATTCGCCTTCGTAAAAACGTTGTTTTCGTAAGTTGGTAACGAATGACGTCACAGAAACGAATCCATGATATTACTATTACAGCTCTATAAAGCAGATACATAAAGGGACATGCCCCATAACTCACCCGATGACGTATAGCGGTGTCCGTTTTTCGTTTTATTAAAATATCTAAAGTTTACACCTTCAGATGTGTCGCCTACTTCCAAAATCCGCCAGATCCATGTTAGTCGATTTTACAAAAAATGCAAATTTTCCGGGTAACATTTATGTTTCAAAGATTTGTCTGTCATTAGATGAAATATTATGAAATGGAGAATTTTCCCATTTTTTGGATTTTTTTGCAGTATTTAAAAAAAAATACGAGACACAAACCGATAATGACGTCATCTTAATTTTTGACTTATCCCCGCTCTCTGATTGGCCGATATGGGTCAGAAGGCAAGTTGCATCAATTTAGCGGAGTTTGAAATACAACGCTGTTTTTTTAAGTATTTTTAGCAGGGTTTTCAAGTATTTCACTATGTGAAACAATAAAACCCACAATTGGCATTCCGATACAGTTTTTATTTTAAAATATGTATTATAAAATTGGATCTGGCGGATTTTGAAAGTAGGCGACACATATCTCGCTCACTTCTCTACAGATTTCAATAAGAATGCTACCGATAGTCTTGTGGTTTTTCATAATTAATTTATTAGCCAATAATAACACATCATGATAATGATCAATTATCATTCTATCTTGACATCGTGGAACGACGTATTCCACGATGAATGATAAGGAGAGTATAATTTATATTTTAAAAACAGCTTATATATCTTCTTCTTCTTCTTCCATGTTCGCTCTCTAGGTGGAGCATATGGCCAACACGAGTCGTCTCCAAGTCACTCTGTCACGCGCCATCTCCTTGGCTTCCTCTCAGGTCAGTCCGGCGTCTCGAAGATCCGCTGAGTATAGCCGGTGAATGGTCGTCAGCGGCCTTCCGGGGCGCCGGAATCCTCGGGGTTGGAAGAAGAGACACGAGGGGTTGATGCTCTCAGGTGGCATTCTAAGGACATGTCCCAACCATGTCCACCTTCTCCTCTTCAGGACTTCCAGTATGAGGGGCTGTTGAGTTCTTCTCCTCACATCGTCATTCCTGACGAAGCTTATATATAGGGAAAACATTATATATAGCTTATATAAAGGGAAAACATTTTAACATCCGATGTAAAGAGTATACAAGATGTCTAAATAATAATTATTTATCTGAATTGGCCAATCAACTAATATAAAATAATCACTCATTTGATAAAAATAAACGTCTAAATATATTACACACGTGCAACAGAGGACTTAGATTAGATTACTTGGAAATATTATAAATTAAAAAGGCAATTAATAATAATTTACAACTATTAAATGCACAAGTAAACGATTTTTCTAAAAGTCCGTTATTAAATATGTTTCCAATCCCTCATCATCCCTGATCCCTTTTGCCTGTGACTGCCAATCAACACAAGAAATTAAAGCCACTTGAGATCTACCCAAGCTCCTTTGCCTAGCCGTCAAAATATTTAGAATTTTGTTAAGTACATAGTGTTTTAGTATTAATCAGTCTTGATAAAGAAGCGGTTAGCTTCGGAACCGGTAGACATTATAATTAAGTTATAATATTCATAGTGATTTTAAAACAAAGTTACATTTTAATTATATTATAGAATTCGGTCCGCCTCCGCAGTGTAATGGTCAGCATGCTCGGCTACCGTACTGGAAGTCCCGGGTTCGATTCCCAGGAGAGGGGGGGGGGTAAAAAAATAAGTGATGTTTTCACTGTAATATTTATTCAATACTACCCCGTGCTAGTACCTGAAACGGAGGGCTGATCAACTTTCCTTCATGTGTTAACGATCAAGATAACACTGCATTTATACGATTCAGTGCCCTATGCACCATAGGGTGCGGATGAGGGTTGGGTTTAATAAATATAAGTGATGTTTTCACTGTAATATTTATTCAATACTACCCCGGTATTGAATAAATAGGCTGGTGCCTGAAGTGGAGGGCTGATCACTTTTCCTTCATGTGTCAACGATCAAGATAACACTGCATTTATATGATGCAGTGCCCTATGCACCATCGGGTGCGGATGAGGGTTTGAACAAGATATGTAAGGAGAGTGTTATATTATGCACTCTTACAAGGAGTTTTCTCTCATATCCGGGTCTGACTGTACGAAGCTACGACGTAAAAACCGGGCCAGACTCAAACAGCGGGAAACCATTCATACAAATTCAAGTTATTACAGTGACACGTCCGTTCGGGGCTGGTAATCCAATTAGCCGGGCTGATGTCATGCGGGCGAGGGGGGCGGTGGCGCGCAGTTGTCGGAGGGAAGCGCAAGAGCGACCCAGCCAATCGAGAGACTCCGTGAAAAAAATCGCTTTCTGATTGGGCCAACAGAAGCTGCCATATCTGTTGGTCCATTCCACTACGTTTTTTACAATTTTTATTTAAAAAATTTTTTTTTTGCATTTCACAATATAATATATTAAGAAGAAAAAAAAATATTTATAGGTTCAAAAAAGATCTCACAAAGGCATGGCCTGTGTGTGGGTGTACATTATATTTTAAGTTATAATATAGGGCGCTGACAAGAATACAACAGATATTATCAGAAAAAAAAATAGATTAATAATAATAATAAAACCCTTATCCGCACCCCAATGGTGCATAGGGCACTGCGTCATATAAACGCAGTGTTATCTTGATCGTTTACACATGAAGGAAAGGTGATCAGCCCTCCGCCTCAGGTACCAGTCCAGGGTAATATTGAATAAATATGACAGTGAAACAATCACTTATATTTATTTTACCCCCCTTGGGAATCGAACCCGGGACCTCCAGAACGGTAGCCGAGCGTGCTGACCATTACACTACGGAGGCGGACAAAGAGTGCTAAAATTTTGCTTCAATTATTTATTAAAACAAGATATCTAAGTACCTTCTTCTTTTAAACGTACATATAACTGATATAATACATATTAGCTAACATTTTTCATTTTCATCTTTTTGATTTTTATTTTCTGTTAGAATCACATATCGCTCACTCCTTTCAACAACGTCATATATAAAAAAAAATTGATTTTTCAGGAGGTCGTTTTTAAAGTTTAAGAATATAATAAAATGTTTTATTTACAACATTTTGAGTGTGTCCAAATACTTGTTCACAAAATCTGGATTATCTCCCATTACAGGAGTTATTTTCATATTATTTTTTGACATCTCATCAAAGATGAAGAAGAATATGGAAGTCTGGGCATATAATCGGATCTCATATACTAATATAAGAGTTTCTGCTTAATAAAAAGCTTCTTTACATCTCACCAATAGATGTCTCTAGTGAAGTTCTAGTGATTCATGAACAAGGTTTCTAAATTGGTTCATATATATAGAACTTCCAAGAATTTGAGAAGTGTGGTTGTCAATAATGGGTAGAATTGGTGAATGTTACACGTGTGTAAAGTGATCACTTAAACCAGCCTATGACGGTCGTAAGCCCCGTAAATGCCCAGACTTCCATATTCTTCTTCATCTTTGATGAGATGTCAAAAAATAAAATGTTTTACTTATTGTTTCGGCATTAACTTTGTGGTAAGACATGTTACAATGATTAAAGAAAACACTTGTTTTTTACCACTTGAGTTTTATTATAGACTACATGTTTCAGAAGTTAAACTTCCATCATTCAGATCTGTATAATAACTAAATAAAATATTAAAAATAAATATCAAGCCACTTACTGAACTTTTTACTGTGCAACAGATCTTTTTAGGTAAAACCTGAAAGTTTTTTCTCCATTTGATAAATATTTAGCATATTAAAAAAAAAACAATACCTTTTCTTCAAAATGCAAAAACAACACTTTCTGCCCTGTAGCGGGTAAATATTAAGTTAAAAATATGCAGCTTTCGCTGGGATATAGTGCATTTTCTGGGCATTCCGAAAACATGCACAACTGAAAATTGAAGCTTTTTGATTTATGACGTTCTTGAAAGGAGTAAGCGATAAGGTCGTGTTGCAATCGCAGTAAGGCAGCAACTGCAGTGACGCGATGCGTCTGCATTGAAGAAATGCGGTCAAGTCGGCGCTCTTCGTGTTGTGTGGGGTAGCCTAGATTCAACTCGGTACTCGCACACGCTATCGCATGATCACATTCTTACAAACATTTTTTAAGTGCGTCCAAATACTTGTTCACAAATCTGGATAATCTACAATTATAGGAGTTATATTTCATATTATTTTGTTGACATATCGCTCACTCCTTTCAAGAACGTCATGAATCAAAAATCGACAATTTTGAGTTGTGCATGTTTTCGTAATGCCCAGAAAATGTACTATATCCCAGCAAAAGCGGCATATTTTTAACTTAATATTTACCCGCTACAGGGCAGAAAGTGTTGTTTTTGCATTTTGAAGAAAAGGTATTGTTTGATTATTTTTTTAAAATATACTAAATATTTTTCAAATGGAGAAAAAATATTCAGGTTTTTCCTAAAAAGATCTGTTGCACAGTAAAAAGTTCAATAAGTGGCTTGATATTTATTTTTCATTCATTGTATTTTATGTTTGAACTTTAAAAACGTTCTCCTGAAGTTTTAAAGTTTTTTTTATTTATGACGTTCTTGAAAGGAGTGAGCGATATCTATATAGATGAAGAAGAATATGGAAGTCTGGGCATTTACGGGGAAAGTAAAGTAAAGTAAAGTCTGGGCATTCCCCGTAAATGCCCAGACTTCCATTTTCTTCTTCATCTTTGATGAGATATCAAAAAATAATATTATTGTACAATATTTTAAAATCGGATCATATGGGTATATGGAGCTTTTAAGAATTTGAGTAGTGTGGTTGTCAATCATGGGTAGAATTGAGTGATCATTTGAACCAGCCTATGGCGGTCGTAAGCCCGTTAATGCCCAGACTTCCATATTTTTCTTTATCTATGTTGAGAAGTCAAAAAATGATACGATAAATAAAAACGCACACGTTACGTGTATGTACATATAATGTATGATAAGATAGTCATACCAGTGGCGGTACTTCCCTAGAAGCCCAAAAGCCCGGCTTGCCTAACAACTCCAAATAAAAATTACTAAATCTAGACCAAATGATTAAAAATACATAATTAATGTATGACTATTTTTAAATTATCGCGCGCTTACATGATTATTAAACACTATCCATGCCATTATATGGTGATGGTACTTATTGGTTATGGTTAATATCTGAGGAAGATATTTTATTTCAGTGAACATTTTCTTTATTTCAAGGTGATGGCTATCCCTTACAAAAGTTACATGTTGGCATATTTTTACAATGATTACAATACATTGTTTATATTTATAATACTTTCTGGGTGCTTACTATACTGGGAATGATATGAGGTGAAGAAATTATAGGTACATCATGTATTCACGAATGTGAAAAATAATGGGCTTGCCTTACTGGTAAACCCTAGGCACGCCACTGAGTCATACTGTCACACTACAGTTTGGAAAGGAGATAAAATGCATCCGATAAGTCGTTTTAGGACCGAAGTTTATGTAGCAATTGTGAATCGTCGCGAAATATCGTTTATCGAGACGGCAAAATGCACTCGTATAGAGCAACTAGTGTAAAGGCAACTAGCCGTAACTCAAGTTGCGGCTGTTTGGCGTCACACGGCTCAAATAATAATAATAATAATAAATTTGGATAACTGGATGTCCGCCTCCGTAGTGTAATGGTCAGCACGCTCGGCTACCGTTCTGGAGGTCCCGGGTTCGATTCCCAAGGGGGGTAAAATAAATATAAGTGATTTTTTCACTGTCATATTTATTCAATATTACCCTGGACTGGTACCTGAGGCGGAGGGCTGATCACCTTTCCTTCATGTGTAAACGATCAAGATAACACTGCGTTTATATGACGCAGTGCCCTATGCACCATTGGGGTGCGGATAAGGGTTTTATTATTATTATTATATAGCGCCATTTTCGAAAAAAAAATACCTCAAGGGCGCTTCACTGTGAATGAATTGGGGAAAATATTATTGTGGAAATGATTTAGACAAATGATAAAGACAGAGTGGCGTGGCGTTCGATTCTCTCTGCCTACCCCTGCGGGGAAGCGGCGTGATGGTTAGTTAGTTAGTTTGATTTAGCAAACAAATGCGTGTCAAAGCATTCTCATAACTGGCCTCTATCATATACAATCACAGATTTCGCTCCATCTGTTTCCTTTACCGACATATTCATTATCCTAATAGCCGCAAAATTGTATTAATTTGATACGTCACTCACTCCTTTCAACAACGTCATATATCAAAAATCGTCAATTTTCAGTTGTGCGTGCTTTCGAAATGCCCAGAAAATATACTATATCCCAGCAAAAGCGGTATATTTCTAACTTAATATTTACCCGCTACAGGGCAGAAAGTTTTGTTTTTGCTTTTTGCAGAAAAGGTATTGTATAATTATTTTTTTAAATTACTAAATACTTTTTAAATGGAGAAAAAACCTTCAGGTTTTACCTAAAAAGATCTGTTGCACAGTAAAAAGTTCAATATGTGGATTGATACTAATTTTTAATACATTTGATTATATTTTTTAACTTTAAAAACGACCTCCTGAAAAATGAATTTTACAACACAAAGATAACACCCTTAGGATGCAGCACATTAGATCAAACATCATCATTAATAATTTCAGGATTATCGATCATACCGCGCAAACAATGGATAAAAATGCCTCATCAAATACACGTTCTTTCTAGTCTGTAAACTGTTGTAGCCGAGCATACCCTGGAGAAACTGGGTCGGGGAGAGCCGAGGATAATAGCCGTACTCTCTATTTTATTTATTGTTTAGGCATTAACTTTGTGGTAAGACATGTAACAATAATTAAAGAAAACACTTTGTTTATACGGGTTCAATAATTAAAAATATTTCAAAAATCTTACCCTCCCATATACAACCTACATATTATACAAATAATAATTTACATAAAATCCTCGATAACTCAAAATCTAAAATTGATTTATTACAAAAAAGTGGTGTTTATGAAATTTCGTGTGGAGATTGTGATAGAAAATATATTGGCCAAACTGCGAGAAATTTAAAGATTAGAATTAAAGAACATCATAGCGGTCTTGTTAGTTATTATTTTTCACATAATAGATACTAATCACTCATTTCACTCTCATAAATTAAAATTATTACACCTTGTTCCATATAAAGGCCAAATTATGAATTATCTTGAAAATTTAGAAATACAAAAAAACCTGAATTCTAATAATAATTTATTAAATAATATATTGTTTCAAAATTCTTCGCCATTGCTTTCAATTTTTCCTTTGTTTTCAAACTCCGTTCCTTGACTAACCCCTTCCCCTTACTTTCCCCTCTCCTTATTTATAGAAAAATTTTATATTTTATATTTTAGTTATTATACAGACCTGAATGATGGAAGTTTAACTTCTGAAACATGTAGTCTTTAATAAAAACTCAAGTGGTAAAAAACAAAGTGTTTTCTTTAATTATTGCCGTACTCTCTCATGTAGAGATACCTCAGAAAACGCCGTTATGGCATCATGTGCCCAAAAATAAACGTCCGCCGACCCCCGCGTAAAATTTAGATTAGATAAACGTCCGAGTTTGGCTAAATTGACGCGAAACGCCAAATTTCTCGGCGTTGGTTGCCGTCGCAATTTGCGTCGCTCGGTTTCAGGATATGGCCGCAAATTGGGAGGAAATGGTGAGGCGACTCGGCTGGCGTATTAATATTTGTAATTTTTTTTTATTCATGTACAGAAAAGAGAATGGTACATTGGCGGGCTTATTGCTAAAAGGCAATTTTCCAGCCAACCAAAAACAGACTAGTGATATTGGTCACAACGTTTGATACCATATATAGCTGTTTGCAATCAGAGGGTAGATAGTACTTGAACATTTAAAAAAAGCATTAATTACAAATTGATGATAATAAGGAAGGCAAAGGAAGAAGGGAGTTTAGGGAAGGAGGTAGAGGGAGGAGGTTTGATGGACAGTTAGGATTCTAATGTTAGATAGTAATGTCTCAGACGTTCCTTAAAAGTTATAAGAGAAGGTGCATTTGTTTACGCGGAGAGGCAATTCATTCCATAGTCTGGCCGCTTGGACAGAGAAGGAATTACTAATTATATTATATTATATATTATATATATATATATATATATATATATATATATATATATATATATATATATATATATACATATATATATATATATATATATATATATATATATTATATATATATATATATATATATATATATATATATATATATATATATATATATACATATATATATATACATATATATATACATATATATATATATATATATATATATATATATATATATATATATATATATATATATATATATATATATATATATATATATATATATATATGTGTGTGTGTGTGTATTTTAGATGAACAAGAAAATTACTAGTTCTCTATCAAAGTACTTAAAACTAATGATGTAATAGTGACAGCTAGTCAGGGTCGTTTTTTTGCAGCAAATCAATCACCAACAGACCTATTGCACTCTGCACGATACAACATCAACACACATTGTGAATATAGTAGTATCTACAGAATATATATGGATGATCTAAAACTATAGGTACTAAAATAATAAATAAGTAATTTAATATTTATTTTCGTTGATTCTAATACACACTATTCTCTTTGTGTGTAGCATTCACGCGCAACTTATGTTTATACTCGCTTTAATACAAGCGAGTATAACACTTTACTGTATTCAATATGTCGCGAACCATCACTTTTTTTTTAATCTGAGCCCGCCATCCACCCGCAGCAGTTATGGAGTCCTGAGGGACTCTCTGTCAGCTGCACATAGAGGAAAATCTTCAAAATATTTCTGAAGAAATGAATAATGCTCTATTCAATTAATGAGGGGGGAGGAGGATGTACGGACAGAGGCCGACACTTCGTCCCCACCCCTCGGGATCCCCTCATTACCTCTTTTACTTTTAATAAAATTAAACAATATGAAAACAAAAACCATCACTATATGTTGACGAAATATGATATACTATAAAATTTCTTCTTGCAGATGCTAGTACACACTATTCTCTTTGCGTGTAGCATTCACGCGCGGCTCATGTTTATACTCGCTTTGAGACAAGCGAGTATAACAAATTCATTGCGTTCAATGGGTTCATACATATATCGCTCACTCCTTTCAAGAACGTCATAAATCAAAAAACTTGATTTTCCAGGAGAACGTTTTTAAAGTTTAAAAATATAATACAATGTATTAAAAATAAATATCAAGCCACTTACTGAACTATTTACTGTGCAACAGATCTTTTTGGGTAAAACCTGAAGGTTTTTTCTCCTTTTGAAAAATATTTAGTATATTTATAAAAATAATTGAACAATACCTTTTCTTCAAAATGCAAAAACAACACTTTCTGCCCTGTACCGGGTAAATATTAAGTTAAAAATATGCCTCTTTTTCTGGGATAAAGTACATTTTCTGGGCATTCCGAAAACATGTACAACTGAAAATTGACGATTTTTGATTTATGACGTTCTTGAAAGGAGTGAGCGATATGTATAGCGTAGTCGTACAGAAGAAAGTGACCAACTAACAAAACGTAAAATGTTCAGGAGGGCTATTTAAGTCACTTTTGCTTGGCAAGAAAATAAACATCAATGCGGTTAGTCATTTTTACCAAGTCAATATATTATACATCCTAGTTAAAAATCCTTTGGGATATTTTTCAGGGCAATATTTAGCTAGTAAGATATCAAAAAGTCAATGATCAAGTTTTTTTTTCAAATGCACTCGGTCACTTTCTCCTGTAGGACTACGATATATTCTTCGATTTCATTCATTTTGCTTTAAACGCAGATCGGACATTATTCGCCGGGGGTGTCGGGCATATCAGCTGCTGGAGGTGAACACTCATTGTGCAGCTGTGACGCAAGTGGTCGTGTGATAGCGAGGTCTCCAGATCAACTATCTCATTGTACTCTTTCTAATCTCTTGATAAATGATTTAATTGCTGATATCGCTCACTCCTTTCAAGAACGTCATAAATAAAAAAACGTGATATTCCAGGAGAAGATTTTTAAAGTTTAAAAATATAATACAATGTATTGAAAATAAATATCATGCCACTTATTGAACTTTTTACTGTGCAACAGATCTTTTTAACACATATTTATAGGTATATATATATATATATATATATATATATATATATATATATATATATATATATATATATATATATACATATAAATATCTGTTGTATGCATATGTGTATGTGTGTATGTGTGTATGTGCTTATGTGCATATGTGCATATGTGCATATGTGTATATGTGTGTATATATATATATATATATATATATATGTACGAATGTGAGTAATGTCAAACCATACCACACGGAAATGCACATTATTTTGCAAAACAAATACGAAAATGGCAGTAATTTTATATGCGAATGCATGAAATATGCGTACTTCGGGACAGTACGTGTGAAAATTTGCTTATTTGTGAGAATTAGTTTCGGGCCCTTGCGTCGTGGACTCCCACGGCAGACGAGCCAATGAAAGACGCGAGATGACTCTGTGGATAATGAGTGCCGCAGGCAAAGTACCGGTTTCGGGACCTTGCGTCGTGGACTCACACGACAGACGAGCCAATGACAGAGCTCCGGTTTCGGGCCCTTGAGCCGTGGACTCCCACGGCAGACGAGCCAGTGACAGACGCGATATGAGTCTGTGGATAATGGGTGTAATATATGCTGACAGGACGACTGTCTAGAGATTTAGATCTACTATGCTGACGAAGATATCGTAGTCATCCAGGAGAAAGTGACCAAGTGCATTGTTTTACAAAAACGTGATCATTGACTATTTGATATCTTACTAGCTTAATATTGCCCTCAAAAATTCCAAAGGACTTTAAACATGGAAGTATAATATATTGACTTGTTAAAAACGACTGCATTGATGTTTATTTTGTTGCCAAGCAAAAGTGACTTAAATGTTTTACGTTTTGGTAGTTGGTCACTTTCTCCTGTACGACTACGATATGAGTCTGTGGATAATGGCTGTAATATATGCTGACATGACGACTGTCTAAAGAATTAGATCTACGACGCTGACGCAGATATGTAAACGTGTTCACGACACGCCCTAGGCCACAGGTTCTCAAGGGACGGTGCGCGATACTAGAGGCCTCAAGACACATCGCTCACTCCTTTCAACAATGTCATTTATCGAAAAACTTGATTTTTAAAGAGATCGTTTTTAAAGTTTAAAAATATAATAAAATGTATTAAAAACAAATATCAAGCCACTTATCGAACTTTTTACTGTGCAACAGATCATTTTAGGTAAAACCTGAATGTTTTTTCTCCATTTGAAAAATATTTAGTATGTTTAAAAAAATAATCAAACAATACCTTTTCTTCAAAATGCAAAAACAACACTTTCTGCCCTGTAGCGGGTAAATATTAAGTTAAAAATATGCCGGTTTTGCTGGTATATAGTACATTTTCTGGGCATTTCGAAAACATTCACAACTGAAAATTGACGATTTTTTTTATATATGACGTTGAAAGGGGTGAGCGACATGTGGAAGTCCTCACCAAAAGGTGACATTTCCATCATAAATGATTTTAAGTAATCAGGAATTCTAGCTTGTAAAATTGTTACCTTTTTGTGCGATTTAATGATTTCATATTGTAGAATAAAATAACTATGTAATTTTTTCCACGTGAATTTTATTTGACTACCAACCGGTTTTAGTCGTAACCGACATCTTCAGACTAGTTCAGTAAATAATTATTTAAAATATTAAATTTTACATCAAACACTGAGTTTTTGGGCATAAGTTGTATTTTATTGTTAAAAAAACACATAAAAATAAATTTTGGTACAATTGTTTCGCCTAGTTATGGCATTTTCAAACGAATGTGAAGATTAAATGGACTGACGGTTCAAATATAGCTATACAATTCTAGGTACTTAGGTAATAGTTTTTTTTTCAACAATAAAATATAATTTCATTAATTGATTCGGCAGTCACTTTGTGGTAAAATCTATCCATTTTTTATTTAAGTTTTACTTAGTAAATATAACTTGGTAGCATAATTTATATTTAAAGCACTAACTTTGCGATTTTCCATTTAATAAATAAAATGTAACCTCGTTTTAAAGTCACTATAAATTTATCCGCCTCCGTGGTGTAATGGTTAGCGTGTTCAGCTACCGTGCTGGAGGTCCCAGGTTCGATTCCCATGGGGGGTGTAAATAAATATTTGTGATTTTACACTCTGATATTTATTTAAAATTACCTTGGATTGGTCACTGAAGCGCAGGAGTGATCACCTTGCCTTCGTCTGTTAACGATCAAGATAACACTGCGTCAATACGATGCAGTGCCCTATGCACCATTGGGTGCGGATAAGGGTTAGAAAATAAATATATAGTGATTTTCAAACAAATAATATAAAATTAAATAAATTAAATAATAAAAATGAAAATGGTATTTTCTGGCGTTTCTCATGTGTGTGATTATAATCCAGGATTCGGATCTCACATACTAATATAAGAGTTTCTGCTTAGTAAAAAGCTTCTTTACATCTCACCAATAGATGTCTCTAGTGAAGTTCTAGTGATTCAAGAACAAGGTTTCTAAATTGGTTCATATATACAGAACTTCCAAGAATTTGAGTAGAGTGGTTGTCAATAATGGGTAGAATTGGTGAATGTTACACGTGTGTAAAGCGATCACTTTAAACCAGCCTATGACGGTCGTCAGCCCCGTAAATGCCCAGACTTCCATATTCTTCTTCATCTTTGATGAGATGTCAAAAAATAATATTTTCATACAAAGTTACATTTTAATAATGACTTAGTAGATTAAAAAAATCAGTATTTTTTTAAACATTCAATACATAAATTTAAATGGAGTTCTACAAAAGAAACGCCAAATCGATAAATAAATAATTATTATTTATTGTCAGCAATCTATAGCAGAAGAAAGGAGCGCGTTCGCTTTCTTCCGATTGCGCATTCCGCGCGCGGTATCCACTTTGCATAAACGCGCCAATCCACTTTCACTGGCCGCGAGCCCTACAGACTAGAGGCATTACGGCATACTGACGCATCATCGCGCGCTAATCGACGCCTTGCGCTCGTGCGGAGTGCGCGGGGTGTCGCAACTCGGGGCTTACACGCGATGAGAGATGCGGAGGAAGGCCGAGGAAAACTTGGCATGATCAAGTATTCCAAATTACAAAAACAAAAAACTGTTCAACTTATTCCACAAAGACTATTTGTTAGATGTTAATTACCTAAGTTTGTTTGTCCGCCTCCGTAGTGTAATGGTCAGCACGCTCGGCTACCGTTCTGGAGGTCCCGGGTTCGATTCCCAAGGGGTTAAAATAAATATAAGTGATTTTTTCACTGTCATATTTATTCAATATTACCCTGGTACCTGAAGCAAAGGGCTGGTCACCTTTCCTTCATGTGTTTACGATCAAGATAACACTGCGTTTATATGATGCAGTGCCCTATGCACCATTGGGGTGCGGATAAGGGTTTGAATTGAAATTATTTACTGAGGAGACAGATTCAAGCTCTTTTTTCTTGTAGTACATGCTTGCTAACATTTTGCTTTTTCATCTTTTTTATGTTTTCAAGTTTTTTTATTTTATTTAAAATTTAAAAAAAATGTTTTCTGGTAGTCAAGTATTTTTTGTATTTTATATTAACACTATTATTCTAGTTCTACTTAAAATAACTTTACCCTTATAACCTTTACTATGACCTAAATTATATTGTATGCCCACACACAGGCCATGCCTTTGTGGCATCTTTTTTTTAATTTTTTATTTAATATTTTATTTATTTTTATTGTATTTTAATTTATGTCATGTAATGCAAAAGAATTTAAAATAAAGAAAAAAAATACTGTCGGAATAATCGGAGGGTATGAATGTTAAAGAGGCGAAGATTGTGTGCAAAGACGGATTGGTGTGGCGTTCTATTCTCTGTGTTAATTTTTTTTAGTTAGTTGTCTAACTAATTTTTTTTTTAGTTAGTTGTCTAGTTGAGGAGATGCATGAATGTAGAAGAGGCAAAGAATGTTTGCAAAGACTACCCCTGCGGGGAAGCGGCGTGATGGTTAGTTAGTTAGTTAGTTAGTTGTCTAACTAATGATAATATGACATTTAAAGTTCTATTCATTTTCCCAATACACTTTTTAAAAATTTAGAACGCCATTGGAATGCGATTGTTCCATTTACAAAAATTTAAAATATGACCTTCGAAGTTCTACCCAATTCCCAATACACTTTTTAAAATAGAGAACGCCACTGGAATGCGAGTGTTCAATTTACAAAAAATTACAAATGAGAATATGACCTTCAAAGTTCTATCCATTTACAAATACACTTTTTCAAACGTAGAACGCCACTGGAATGCGAATGTTCAATTTACAAAAATTGAGAGCATAACCTTCGAATTTTCCCATACACTTTTTCAAATAAAGAACGCCACTGGAATGCGAATGTTCCATTTACAAAAATTGAGAGCGTAACTTTCGAATTTTCCCATACACTTTTTCAAGTATAGAACGCCACTGGAATGCGAATGTTCCATTTACAAAAATTGAGAGCGTAACTTTCGAATTTTCCCATACACTTTTTCAAGTATAGAACGCCACTGGAATGCGAATGTTCCATTTACAAAAATTGAGAGCGTAACTTTCGAATTTTCCCATACACTTTTTCAAATATAGAACGCCACTGGAATGCGAATGTTCCATTTACAAAAATTGAGAGCGTAACTTTCGAATTTTCCCATACACTTTTTCAAATATAGAACGCCATTGGAATGCGAATGTTCCATTTACAAAAATTGAGAGCGTAACTTTCGAATTTTCCCATACACTTTTTCAAATATAGAACGCCATTGGAATTCGAGTGTTCCATTTACAAAAATATATATATATTAGAACATCTGTCGTACATCGTTTTGCGGCACATGCGTCCGAGAGATCGCATTTCGACTGCATTCAGTCTACTTTCATCCTTAATTTCGTTACTTTCGATTGTGAATTGACATCATATTCGGGCCACCGTGTACTGTTATACGAAACCGAAACTACGCGTCGTAAAAAAAGTTGTCTATTTAAAAATAATAATTAATTCGCTTTATTGTGTAAGATGAGCGGGTTTCCGCTTACGTGTTTTGTAGCCCAAAACTGGTTGTAGTTTTGTAACAGCTGTTGCGCCGTACTAGTCAAAGAGGGCGTATCTACATTCCAAGCAAATTGGAGAAACGACACATATGGTGCGTTTATGGGGGATTCGGGGTATTCGCAAGCACAGAATTCATTCCACCGGAGACCGCCGGAGAGGTCACATGTCGATCACTCCTTTCAACAACGTCATATATTAAAAAAAATATATAAAAAAAACAAGATTTTTCAGGAGGTCGTTTTTTAAGTTTAAGAATATAATGAAATGCATTAAAAATAAATATCAAGCCACTTATTTCACTTTTTACTATGCAACAGATCTTTATAGGTAAAACCTGAATGTTTTTTCTCCATTTGAAAAATATTTAGTATATTTAAAAATAATAATAAAAAACATAACCTTTTCTTCAAAATGCAAAAACAACACTTCCTGCCCTGTAGCGGGTAAATATGAAGTTAAAAATATGCCGCTTTTTCTGGGATTTAGTACATTTTCTGGACATTCCGAAAACATGCACAACTGAAAATTGACGATTTTTGATATATGACGTTTTTCAAAGGAGTGACCGATATGTGATAAACTGTAAAGTTAATTTATTTCCAAAAACTGGGTTTCGTCGTCACCGACTTCATCAGACTGATGATGTCGGTGACGATGAATGTTGTAAAAACTATATTCTTCTTCTTCTAACCCTTATCCTCACACAATGGTGCATCGTATTGACGCAGTGTTATCTTGATAGATTTAATAATAAAATATATATACGTATTTATATCTTTTATTTATCTCCGCCTCCGTAGTGTAATGGTCAGCACGCTCGGCCACCGTTCTGGAGGTCCCGGGTTCGATTCCCAAGGGGGGAGGCGGTCCAAAATAAATGCAAGTGATTTTTTCACTGTAATATTTATTTAATTTTACACCTGAAGCGAAGGGTTGATCGCCTTTCCTTCGTGTGTTAACGATCAAGATAACACTGCGTATATATGATGCAGTTCCCTATGCACCATTGGGTGCGGATAAGGGTTAGAAGATATATTGAAAGAGTCTAAAAGCAACAAAATATTTTTTTTTTTACATCATCAAAGACGAAGAAGAATATGGAAGTCAGGGCATTTACGGGGCTGACGACCGTCATAGGCTGGTTTAAGTGATCACTTTACACACGTGTAACATTCATCAATTCTACCCATTATAGACAACCACACTACTCAAATTCTTGGAAGTTCTATATATATATATATATATATATGAACCAATTTCGAAACATTGTTCTTGAATAAAAAAAAAACAAAAGAACAAAAATAATAATAATAATAACATGAAAAAAACTCCTGTGATTGGAGATAATCCAGATTATGTGAACAAGTATTTGGACACACTCAAAATGTTGTAAAAAAAACTGTTAATTTTGACATTTGGTGTTTTTACGCCGAAGTCTTCAATAGAGAACAATGGCGTCGAAGATAAAAGTGAAAAATTGTAACCCGGTATTGTACAATATTTTTGCACCATTGTGTAACAATCGGCAACGATTACAATTCTAGAATCGTTCTCAACTCCATAAAAGACCACTATTAAAATTACACTCTCGCCTCGGACTGTTCCGGAGATTCATAATGACATCATATCTGACACATTTCGAACTAATCAAGTCACCAATTTGCGTGTAAAGACACGCAGTTTCTCGCGAATAACGAATCAAAACCGCAACACTTCCGCACAAATCGCGCTAAACATTTATTTTGAAAACCGCGACTGATACGACCTTTCAACAACGCGACACCGAACCAAAACTTTTGAAAAGGGATGGGCACAAAAAAAGTTTTAAAAGTCCACAAACAGACTGTTTGTGTGTTTAACTCACGACCAAAGTATGCGGATTAGTTAGAACATTCGATAATTAGTTCGAAACAATGTAAAAATAGCGAAATAACAGCATTTTCGAACGAAATCTGTCGGATAATTTAAAAAGGCGACTGTCTGTATCCCTACCTTGTCCAAACATTTCAGCTCCTCGATCGGGTAAACAGTTTTCTCACACCTGGCGCATGTTTTATTCATTTTCACGAATTCACTGTTTCATAGACACTTGAAAATATTATTCGGTAAACATTAAAAACACTTAATTAAGTAAAAAAAACAGGCCTTGGCACTCACACTGGACACATTTCCGCGGTTCGAAAGATCGCGACCGTTCCCAACTGCGCATGACAAAAAATGACAAATGGCGGACGGAGTTACGGTTCACGCTCTCACAAACGTGCCGAGCATTTCGATGCGAAACTCAAAAACAGATTCCAAAACTCATTCGATGCGATAAGTTCCATATTTCATTATTTATTTCAATATTTTTGCGCTAATATAACAATAATATGAAAAATTAAAATAATTGGCTTTTACTTAATTCATCGTCCTACATTTTCGAAACATTCACGTATATGTTATTGTTTTTTAAACATCTGCAAATGGATTTTCAAAGAAATTTGTACGCCTGAATAAATTACGAAATAATTATTTTTGTGTTGTTTGGGTAAACCTTAGTTTAAAGTTCAGAAAGTAATAATTTATTATGTACAATGTGTCCTGTTATTTTTTCGGTTAGTTGAATTGGGATCGGTACATAGTACTCGTTACATTTTCATTAATTCGATTATAATCATAAAAAGATTGGAAAGAAAAAAAAACGTGGCTATCTGTTAAGAAAATTTCTCTTTTTTCGGCCAATGATGCGATTCAGCTATAACCTATTATTTTTCGAAGGTTTAGACGATTCCGAAGGTTTGCTGTAATGAAGTTTTCGAAAATGACAAGTCTAAAGAATCCTTGAAAAAGGCCTACCACAAGTACTTATGAATTACTTTTTAAAAAATTATGGCCTTTAAAGCTATCCGAGAAATCCTGTCGATTATCTTGAAATAACTTCTAAAAAGAATATTAAAAAAAAAACCTTTTCGTAATAATCGAGTGGTCGATTATTAAAATAATCGAGATATTTCGATCGTTGTCATTCTCCCCACCATTACTGTCAAGTGACCATTGACGTTTCCCGCATAGCTAGTAAAATGGGCTGTAACGTCCAATAATTCCCTTAATCCTTAAACCAAACCAAATAAAAGGTAAGCAAACATTTTATGAAACTCTCAAGTACATTTTGTCATATTTCATTCCGAGTTACAAGGGCAAACATGCCATTGCGAGGCCATCCAAAAATCCCGGTCGAACTGTGGCGAATTGATGATAATGGTCTGTTTTGAATTGAAGTTTTCCGGATTTTGACGACATGTCTCACAAAAATACGGACTTAAACGTATGCTTTGCCTTCTCACGTATTTGTACGTTGCCATTTTCGGCAATAATTCAGACAGACAATGATTTTCTATTGATTTCGAGTAGTATATAATACATGTAGGTATGTATTTTGTTTACCATATCTCATGTGACCTTTTTAATTGATTATAATGGAGACAGTTTGTTCAGTATATGAATTATTCATTAATTGATTCGTTCGAGACAGATGCTGTCGGTTTTTTAAACCCTAGATTAAGTTAAACTATATTTGTAGATACAATGCCATTTGTGGATGGCACAATATTGACAAATCGCTCACTCCTTTCAACAGCGTCATATATCAAAAATCGTCAATTTTCACTTGTGCATGTTTTCGGAATGCCCAGAAAATGTACTATATCCCAGCAAAAGCGGCATATTTTTAACTTAATATTTACCCGCTACAGGGCAGAAAGTGTTGTTTTTCCATTTTGAAGAAAAGGTATTGTTTAATTATTTTTCCAAATGTACTGAATATTTTTCAAACAGAGAAAAAATCTTCAGGTTTTACTTAAAAAGATCTGTTGCACAGTAAAAAGTTCAATATGTAGCTTAATATTTATTTTGTATATTATTATATTTGTCAAATTGACAGTCTGTAGAAACAATGCTGCCAGTTTCAAAGTCAAACCTTAAAAAAAAAGCACCCTGTGTATGAAAAGAAATGTATTCCTTTAATTTAAAAAGTGTTCCGCCGATAAAACAGTCTGCGAACAAAATTTTGCGTTGAAAAAGAGGATCATGCTGAATATTGTTTCCGGCCCAAAATGGATCATTCTCCTGATGTGTTATTAGCTAATAAATAAATATGAATAATCACAAGACTATCGGTACGATTCTTATTGAAATCTGTAGAGAACTACGGGAGATATGAAGGTTTACACTTTAATAAATCCCTTACCGCACCCCAATGGTGCATAGGGCACTGCTTCATATAAACGCAGTGTTATCTCGATTGTTTACACATGAAGGAAAGGTGATCAGCCCCCCACTTCAGGTACCAGTCCAGTGTAATATTGAATAAATATTAGAGTGAAAAAATCAATTATATTTATTAAACCCTCCTTGGGAATCGAACCCGGGACCTCCAGAACGGTAGGCGAGCATGTTGACCATTACACTACGGAGGCGGACGAAATTACACTTTACACATTTTAATAAAACGAAAAGCGGACACCGTTATACGTCATCAAATTCACGTCATTGGGTGTGTTATGGGGCGTATCTCTTTATGTATCTGCTTTATAGAGCTGTAATATTAGTAGTGTGGATTCGTTTCTGTGACGTCATTTGTTACCAACTAACGAAAACAACGTTTTTACAAAGGCGAATTTTACAAAAGAAAATGATGAATGAAAATATTGATTATATCGGGTGTTATAAACACTTCACGAGCCTTACACAATCTTTTATTGGTTGAGTATGTTAAATTAGATATTTCTCCCGAGTTAAAATACAAATATGTTGTTGGGTAATGTATCCAAAATAAAACACGGTTTTTTGGATTGAATTCTACATTTATTTATGTATATGTTAATACGTGACGCGCTTCTTCTTCTTAGGACATTATCAAACACACTCTGAGTTATTTTGTGACATCCCATCAAAGATGAAGAAGAATATGGAAGTCTGGGCATTTACGGTACTGACGACCGTCATTGGCTGGTTTAAGTGATCGCTTTACACACGTGTAACATTCACCAATTCTACCCATTATTGACAGCCACACTACTTAAATTCTTGGAAGTTCTATATATATGAACCAATTTAGAAACCTTGTTCTTGAATCACTAGAACTTCACTAGAGACACCTATTGGTGAGATGTAAAGAAGCTTTTTACTAAGCAGAAACTCTTATATTAGTATGTGAGGTCCGAATCCTGGATTATAATCACACACATGAGAAACGCCAGAAAATAACATTTTCATTTTTATTATTAAGCTTATAATTTGACCAGATAATTTATTTACAACATTTTGAGTGTGTCCAAATACTTGTTCACAAAATCTGGATTATCTCCAATTACAGGAGTTATTTTAATATTATTTTTTGACATCTCATCAAAGATGAAGAAGAATATGGAAGTCTGGGCATTTACAGGGCTGACGACCGTCATTTTATGGTTTAAGTGATCACTTTACACACGTGTTTTGATAATGTCCTAAGAAGACGAAACGCGTCACGTATTAACATATACATAAATAAATGTAGAATTCAATCCAATAAACCTTGTTTAATTTTGGATATATTACCCAACAATTCAATATGGAATTTTACCAACTGTCTGCAGCTACAATAAATAATAATGTGTGATTGCGTTAGATGCCGGGCACCAACCTGGTGGTCCCCGTGGTGCTGTGGGGCAAGACGGCGCCCACGCACTGCGTCTCCTCCGTGTTCCTGTCGCGCGACCAGCGCACGCTCGTCACGGGCTGCTACGACGGCCAGATCTGCATCTGGCAGATGGAGCCCGACTCCCTGAAGATGACGCCCCGCTGCCTGCTGATTGGGCACACCGCCCCCGTGCTCTGTCTCTCCAGGGCGTCCATCATACAGGTTTGCAGGCATCACTCCATCATGCTTTGTGTACACTCACACCTTTGCTTATTTTTTTTTACAAAAATGTTAATAATTTTGATAACAGAACGAGGACGACCGAAAAAGACTTATGAAAAAGAAAATACGAAAAAGAAAATAAAAATATGTCCATGGAAGCCAAGCTAGCGGTTCACAACGGCGTGCTGATACCGACATTAATGTATGGGAGCAAAACGTGGAACTGGCAAAGGAAGGATGAAAGCAGAGTGAACGCTGTTGAAATGAGCTCTCTCAGACGAATGTGTGGAAAATCATTGAATGACAGAATTAAAAACGAAGATATAAGAAAGGAATGTAAGGCTGAACGAGGAGTAATTGAAAGGATTAGGAAGAGTTCTTTACGGTGGTATGGACATGTGGAGCGAATGGATAGCGAGAGAATGACTAAGAAAATATATGTGGCGAATGTGAGATAGAAAACTGAACGAGGATGACCGAAAAAGACTCGGCACGATCAGATCAATCAGAACCTAAGATCTGGCGGTGTCAAAAGTCTACATAATCGGAGGGCATGTGTGACTAGATGTATGGATGTGAAGGAGGCGAGGAGTGTATGTCAGGACAGAAGAGTGTGGCGTTCCATCCTCTCTGCCTACCCCTGCGGGAAATGGCGTGATGGTAGTGGTAGTAGTTAATAATTTTAGTGCATAACCACTCACCGAGATTTTTATGTCTGCCGGTTTCGAGACGTACCCGTCTCTTCGTCAGGACAATCACTACCACAGCATGCAAACAATACTACCCTTCACCACCATAGCACCATTTGCACACTCAAAACTACACAAAAGGTCTAACACATGCGATTTTTGGTCGACCCGAAGACCAACTTGCACTAAAGTGTTCAACGCAGACATGCGTTACGAGCCGATGTTAAACAAGCAATAGAATTCAGCAATAGAACTCATACCTTCATCGTCCATACAGCACCTACTCTGTATCTCCATCATACAGGTTGCAGAGATAACTTCTTCATCATCCGGCTTTGTGCACACTTCATGCCAAGGGACACAAAATGCCGAACCCTCTTCTAGTGGAACGGAAGGTCTACTGATGAAAGTCAACAGTCCGCCTTCTCCTGAGGAGTGCAACGTGGTTTCCTCTCAGCAATTAGCAAATGCTGATAAGTTCCTGATTGGCCCACTCTAGATTATCCCTCCTGTTCCCAACACAGATTCAAATAAAAACATGTTTAATTAGTTTAAGAAACAAAAATCCACTTAATGATTTATTAATCTTCTACGTAAGGTAAATAATAAATGCAATTGCGATCTAAAAGAACAGTTCACACCTTCATCGACCTTACAGCACCTGCTATGTGTCTCCATCATCACTCCTTCATCATACAGCTTTGTGCACACTTCATGCCTTCATCGTACACACAGCATCTGCTCTGTGTCTCCATCATACAGGTTGTAGACATTACTCCTTCATCATACAGCTTTGTGCACACTTCATGCCTTCATCGTACACACAGCATCTGCTCTGTGTCTCCATCATACAGGTTGTAGACATTACTCCTTCATCATACAGCTTTGTGCACACTTCATGCCTTCATCGTACACACAGCATCTGCTCTGTGTCTCCATCATACAGGTTGTAGACATTACTCCTTCATCATACAGCTCTGTGCACACTTCATGCCTTCATCGCACACACAGCATCTGCTCTGTGTCTCCATCATACAGGTTGTAGACATTACTCCTTCATCATACAGCTTTGTGCACACTTCATGCCTTCATCGTACACACAGCATCTGCTCTGTGTCTCCATCATACAGGTTGTAGACATTACTCCTTCATCATACAGCTCTGTGCACACTTCATGCCTTCATCGCACACACAGCATCTGCTCTGTGTCTCCATCATACAGGTTGTAGACATTACTCCTTCATCATACAGCTTTGTGCACACTTCATGCCTTCATCGTACACACAGCATCTGCTCTGTGTCTCCATCATACAGGTTGTAGACATCACTCCTTCATCATACAGCTTTGTGCACACTTCATGCCTTCATCGTACACACAGCATCTGCTCTGTGTCTCCATCATACAGGTTGTAGACATTACTCCTTCATCATACAGCTTTGTGCACACTTCATGCCTTCATCGTACACACAGCATCTGCTCTGTGTCTCCATCATACAGGTTGTAGACATTACTCCTTCATCATACAGCTGTGTGCACACTTCATGCCTTCATCGTACACACAGCATCTGCTCTGTGTCTCCATCATACAGGTTGTAGACATTACTCCTTCATCATACAGCTTTGTACACCCTTTACTATTTCATCACGCAGGTCCGTGCACACTTCACGCCTTCATCGACCTCACAGCACCTGTTCTGTGTCTCCATCGTATCAAGATGTGTGTTTTTGCAGGACAATAACTTCATCGTCAGTTCTTCGGAAGCCGGAGAGATGTGCACATGGGACCTGGTGGACGGCAAGTGCCGGGAGCATGTCAAGCTTCCTCAGATCCACACCAGCATTCAGGTATACCATTCTCTCTCTCTCTCTTTAAATTTCTGCTTTTTGATTTACATTTTAATGGAAATTTTTTCTTTGCCAATATTAAACAATATCAACAGTTAAGAGACTAGAAGACTAAAGACTAGACTTGCAATAGAAGGTCTGTCAGGAAGCCTAGATGCTTCTGTGTCAGATCTGGGAATGCGGTGGGACAGCTTTTAATATTTATCTCTATATGAGAGAGTACGGCTTGTATACGGTACACAGTGAGGCGTCCTGTCCAACATCTTGGTCATGCTCCAGCCCAAGGAGACCGAGAAGAAAGCGCAACAATATGGCGGCTTGACTTTCCTGCCTTCAGACTCAGCCGATTGACGATGTTTTTCATCAATATATTTTTTTCATTTTCTCTCATTATCATTTTCATATAACAATCCATATATTGTATAAGCGCCCTTGAAGAAGTTTTTTACAAAAATGGCGCTATTTAAATCATCCAAAATTAATTTATTATTATTACGGCTATTATCCTCGGCTCTGTCTCGGATTGCCCGCCTCCGTAGTGTAATGGTCGGCACGCTTGGCTACTGTTCCGGAGGTCCCGGGTTCGATTCCCAGGGGGGGATTAAATAAATATATGGTAGGTGATTTTTTCACTATAATATTTATTCAACATTACCCTGGACTGGTACCTAAAGTAAAGGGCTGATCATCTTTCCTTCATGTGTTAACGATCAAGATAACACTGCGTTTATATGATGCAGTGCCCTATGCACCATTGGGGTGCGGGTAAGGGTTCGATGATGATCCTCGGCTCTACTCAACCTAGTTCCTCCAGGGTAGGCTCGGCTACAACAGTTTAGAGACTAGAAGGAATGTGTACTTGACGAGGCATTTTTATCCATTGTTGCGCGGTATGATGGATAATCCTGAAATTATCCGGAGCCTCGGTCTGTGTGTTCCCGATAAGTTAGCTAAGACAGCGTCGGCATAGATTGTTTCCCATTCCTATATACAGGACCAACCTGCCGATGGTTATGCCTGTAGGAAGATATGCTGAACAATACCTGCTCCATGTGCCTGAGGGGGTATTCCTATAAGGGATTCTACATCTTTAACAAGAGTCTTCTTGCTTACCTTTTAATTTGTGTTTTTGATGTATACGCCTTAAATGTTAGTAATGTATATATTAATTTAAAACATTTTGAGTGTGTCCAAATACTTGTTCATACAGAACAAGTATTTGGACACACTAAAAATGTTTTCAATAAATTAACTGGTCAAATTATACTACTACTACTACTACTACTACCATCACGCCGTTTCTCCGCAGGGGTAGGCAGAGAGGATGGAACGCCACACTCTTCTGTCCTGACATACACTCCTCGCCTCCTTCACATCCATGCATCTAGTCATACATGCCCTCCGATTACGCAGACTTTTGACACCGCCAGATTTTAGGTTCTGATTGATCTGATCGTGCCAAGTCTTTTTCGGTCGTCCACGTTCTGTTTTCCCTCTCACATTCGCCACATATATTTTCTTAGTCATTCTCTCGCTATCCATTCGCTCCACATGTCCATACCACCGCAAATTATAAGCTAAAATAATAAAAATGAAAATGATATTTTCTGGCGTTTCTCATGTGTGTGATTATAATCCAGGATTCGAGCCTCACATACTAATATAAGAGTTTCTGCTTAGTGAAAAGCTTCTTTACATCTCACCAATAGATGACTCTAGTGAAGTTCTAGTGATTCAAGAACAGGGTTTCTAAATTGGTTCATATATATATAGAGCTTCCAAGAATTTGAGTAGTGTATTTGTCAATAGAAGAATTGGTGAATGAATAAACCAGCCTACGACGGTCATCAGCCCCGTAAATGCCCAGACTTCCATATTCTTCTTCATCTTTGATGAGATGTCAAAATAATGTATTTGTTATTATTGAATAAATTGAATTGAAAATTGAAAATATGTGTCATGTAAAGGAGTAATGTTGTTTGGTCCGTGCAGGCCTACCACATGTGCAATTGCGACGATCTCCGCTTGTTTTGCAATGGCTACTACGCTGAGATCCTGATCATGGATCCCTTCTCTCTGGAGATCCTCTTCTCCCTCAGCTCCAAGGTCAACCCCGACTGGATATCGGCTTTGCATGTAAGTATATATTTCCATATATCGTATTCGTACAAATCTTGGTCACAACTGTCGTCAAGAAAAGGCGATTCAGTTGGCTTGACCATGTACTCCGCATGCCTCCTGAGAGCCGCCATCAAGCTTGCCTCTTTTACAAGGCATCAGGTTCGCGCCCCCCAGGACGACCACTGCTGACAATTCGTCGGCAGTGCTCGTCAGAACTTCGGGACGCGGATCTGACTTGGGAGGATGCAAGGGAGCTGGCAGCCAACAGAAAAACCCGGAGACAGTTTGTGGACTCCATATGCTCCACCTAGGGAGCGGATATGGTTTAATAATAGTTACATTATATTTTATGAGAAATTTTAACCTTATTCACATAATCGTCTAGCAATTTTGGTTGCCTCTCTTACAGGTGTTGCGTCCGTCATCGCGCAAAGACGACGTCGTGCTGGCGATCTCCATCACGGGCACTGTGAAAGTGTGGTCGCTCCTCGGCCACGAAAATAAGCACTCGGAGCCGATATACGAGAACGAATCCAAGCAGATTCGCTGCCTCAACGCCTTGTCCCTCATGTGCTGCGCTCACAATCAGAGGACTGTCCTTGTCGTCTGCGCCAAGTACTGCCAGATATACGACGCAGGTGAGTTCTCCGCACTCGGACCTATGCTGATCTTCCGTTTAGGGAGTAGTCTGACCTCCATTCTGCGGGCAGTGCTCCCTTACACTCTGCACTGCAGGTACATCTACCGTACACTGTTCTACCATTCAGGGAGTAGTCTGACCTCCATTCTGCGGGCAGTGCTCCCTTACACTCTGTACAGCAGGTACATCTACCGTACACTGTTCTACCATTCAGGGAGTAGTCTGACCTCCATGCTGCGGGCAGTACCCATTCCACCTACAATTGTGATAATGTTCCCAGGCGATTTCTCCGTTCTGTGCTCCATCAATGCGCCCGTCGGTGAGCGCTGGATGTCTGGCGACTTCCTCTCCCCCGATCGCGTCCTGATATGGTCCGACGAAGGCAAGGGATACATGTTTAAATTGCCCGCAAAGTAAGTCATCAGTCATACTATATTTTTACGGACATACTTTTGAAATACCTGTATCAAATGGTGTTTACGCTTGCTAACCTCATAGATTTCTGTCTTTTTTAATATCACAAAATTTTATCTTACATTTAGCTAAATAGAAGATATTTCCTACTTAATTTTTCTGTATTATAAAATGATTCTAAATTTTTTTCTCTTAATTATCCCTATTTAGCTAATTGTATTTTTTTTTTAAAATTGCATAAAATATTGAAAATATTAATGAAAACACTTGTTTTTTTACCACTTGAATTTATTTTTTGACGACTAGTCTTCCATCCTTCGAACCGCTAAGTTGGAAGTTCTCACTATACCCATGGTTGCCGGGTTGCAATTCTAAATGCGGCGATTGGCCACCTACCCAGTTGTGAGAGAAACGGCTGTATTTAATTAAAAGAACTTCGAGTTACCTAGCGTTCTACAGGTTTTTTACTTCAAATTGGACGTTCTGCAAACCAATTGGATAACAAATTAAATTGTAGGTTTAACCTTTAGACGCTCATACACCGCATGCAAAAAGGGTAGCGCCCTGCCTGAGCATTTTTGTGAAATATTCGGACAGCAGTCGAAAAACACTCCGGACGACAACTTGTGAGCTACAAATGGAATCGTCCAAAAACAGTATGAAGCCGCGCACGCATACGTAAAGTGCAGCACACACACCTACTGTATTTTTTTTTATTAATTAACGGTTTTATCTGAAATTCTAAACTAGTATTACACATTCAAAAACACGTTAAAATTATGTTTTAAATCGTTTTCAAACTTTATGCTTTGTCAAAATTAAGTAGTTAGCGTTTTAGGAGTTCAGTTCATATCGAAAATTTGATGTAGATAGCGTCTTATACGCCTGAAAACTATGCCTAATTTATTATATATATATATATATATATATATATATATATATATATATATATATATATATATATATATATTTTATTTTTTTATTTTTTTGTTTATTTATATTTTTAGATAACGGTCACTTCATAACAAATACCAAATATCTCAAAATGACAAAAATGTAGTTAGAGCACTTTACGTAGGGCACGTCCATATGGTAAATATGCACCTCTAATATTTCTTTTGTCCGCCTCTGTAGTGTAATGGTCAGCACGCTCGGCTACCGTTCTGGAGGTCCCGGGTTCGATTCCCAGGGGGGTCAAATAAATATAAGTGATTTTTTCACTGTAATATTTATTCAATATTACCCTGGACTGGTACCTGAAGCGGAGGGCTGATCACCTTTCCTTCGTGTGTAAACGATCAAGATAACACTGTGTTCATATGAAGCAGTGCCCTATGCACCATTGGGGTGCGGATAAGGGTTTTATTATATTATTATTATTAATATTTCTTAATTTGGTAGGTGTGCATTGAATACAAAAAGTTTATACTAGCGCACAAGGAAGGGTATATCGTCCAGATGTTTGAAGTAAAAACCTGTATATAAATTATATCGCTCACTCCTTTCAACAACGTCATATTTCAAAAAACTTGATTTTTCCGGAGAACGTTTTATAAACTTTAAAAATATAATACAATGTGTTAAAAATAAATATCAAGCCACTTATCGAACTTTTTACTGTGCAACAGATCTTTTTAGGTTAAACTTGAATGTTATTTCTCCATTTGAAAAATATTCAGTATATTTAAAAAAATAATTAAACAATACCTTTTCTTCAAAATGCAGAAACAACACTTTCTGCCCTGTAGCGGGTAAATGTTAAGTTAAAAATATGCCGCTTTTGCTGGGATATAGTACATTTTCTGGGCATTCTGAAAACATGCACAACTGAAAATTGTCAATTTTTGATATATGACATTGTTGAAAAGAGTGAGTAATATGTGTTATTGATTAAAAAAATATATATATAGTTTTTTTTTTGTAAATTCCGCACATTCATCAATTCATGTAGGTACTTGTTTATAATTTTTTCAGTGACTATGTGTTTTAAGTATGTATTTAGGTATGATTATCATAATTTGGTGGATTTTTAAAAATTACTATGCATTAAAATTTTCCCTCCATTTAATTTTTTTTCAGTCCCTTTAAAACCAGGGGTTTTACTGTTAGATTTAATATATATATATTTAATATTATTTATATTTGAAGCATTAACTTTGTGATTTTCCAATATATAATTAAAATGTAACTTTGTTTCAAAATAACTATAAATATTTTATGGTTTGGACATGCGGAGCGTATGAGTGAAGAAAGAACGGTTAAACAAATTTATGAGGCGAACGTAGTGGAAAAAGAATCAGAGGACGACCGAGGAAAACTTGGCACAATCGGGTATGTCAAATACTTGAAAGCGGCCGGGTCAGGAGTCGTAATAATCGTCGGGTATGTATGAGGAGATGCATGAACGTAGAAGAGGCAAAGAATGTTTGCAAAGACAGAGTGGTGTGGCGTTCGATTCTCTCTGCTTACCCCTGCGGCGAAGCGGCGTTATGGTTAGTTAGTTAGTTAGTTTAAATTTTATTATAACTTAATTATAATGTCTACCGGTTCCGAAGCTAACCGCTTCTTTATCAAGACTGATAAAAGCAGAGGACGACCGAGGAAAACTTGGCACGATCAGGTATGCCAAATACTTGAAAGTGGTCAGGTTAGGAGTCGTTACAATCGTCGGGTATGTATGAGGAGATGCATGAACGTAGAAGAGGCAAAGAATGTTTGCAAAGACAGAGTGGTGTGGCGCCCTATTCTCTCTGCCTACCCCTTGCGGTGAAGCGGCGTGATGGTTAGTTAGTTAGTTTTTATATAATATTCATATTAATTTTAAACAAAGTTACATTTTAATTATATTTATGTTTATTTGTAGTAAATTTAAGGCAGCGCAGGTTTATAATTAAAAAAATAATATTAAAAATATTTGATATTATTTTTTGACATCTCATCAAAGATGAAGAAGAATATGGAAGTCTGGGCATTTACGGGGCTGACGACCGTCATAGGCTGGTTTAAGTGATCACTTTACACACGTGTAACATTCACCAATTCTACCCATTATTGACAACCACACCACTCAAATTCTTGGAAGTTCTATATATATGAACTAATTTAGAAACCTTGTTCTTGAATCACTAGAACTTCACTAGAGACATCTATTGGTGAGATGTAAAGAAGGTGAAGTTCTAGTGATTCAAGAACAAGGTTTCTAAATTGGTTCATATATATAGAACTTCCAAGAATTTGAGTAGTGTGGTTGTCAATAATGGGTAGAATTGGTGAATGTTACACGTGTGTAAAGTGAGCACTTAAACCAGCCTATGACGGTCGTCAGCCCCGTAAATGCCCAGACTTCCATATTCTTCTTCATCTTTGATGAGATGTCAAAAAATAATATGAAAATAACTCCTGTAATTGGATATAATTCAGATTTTGTGAACAAGTATTTGGACACACTCAAAATGTTGTAAATAAAAATATTTGATATGACATCAACGGAAATTTGAAAAACGCATGTTAATTTTGCAGAAATAAAATTGTTGCTGGTTTTCGTAGTACGTAAATGAGCAATTAACAAAAAAAAAAAACCAATACAGCCTTGGCCATATGTATTAGGCACCGCCTACAGAATTATTTTATTTATTTATTTATTTATTGAACGGCTGAAGCCTTTAAGATAATACATATCGCTCGCTCCTTTCAAGAACGTCATAAATCAAAATACTTTTTCAGGAGAACGTTTTTAAAGATTGAAAATATAATACAATGTATTAAAAATAAATATCAAGCCACTTACTGAGCTTTTTACTGTGCAACAGATCTTTTTAGGTAAAATCTGAAGTTTTTTTCTCCATTTAAAAAATATTTAGTTTTTTTAAAAAAATAATTAAACAATGCCTTTTCTTCAAAATGCTAAACCAACACTTTCTGCCCTGTAGCGGGTAAATATTAAGTTTGAAATATTACTCTTTTGTTGGGATATAGTACATTTTCTTGGAATTCCGAAAACAAGCACAACTGAAAATTGACGATTTTTTATTTATGGCGTTCTTGAAAGGAGTGAGCGATATAATACATATATACAGTATCTAATATAAAAATAAAAATACACTAATGAATACACTAATAGAGAAACAAAAAGTCTGGTAACAAATAGTCTTACAACATAAAATCTTCTTCTTCTTCTTCTTCTTATTGTAGGCCTTACGGCCTGTTTTTAAGAGGGATTACCCTCCTGCGACGTCGATTCCCAGCTATCGACCCATCTCTTTGGTGGTCTGCCCGGGAGTCGTCTACCATGGGGTTGGCCGTACAGTGCGATGTGGGGGAGTCTGGATGGTTCCATTCTCCTCGCATGCGCATACCATTGTCTTCTTCGTTGCCTTCCTAACCTAACGACATCTTCGATCTCGCATATTTCCCTGATCTTGGCATTTCTCAGTCTATCTCGAAGACTCTTGGCTGTTATGCTTCTCAGAGTCTTCATTTCTGACACTCTAAGCGTGTTTTTTGTGGCAGCGGTGTCTGCTCTAGTACATAAAATCATAGTTAAAAAAAATCTCCTTCAAACACTATCGGCGAGCAGTGAGAGAGAGTGAAACACAACGTTTAAATTTATCCATTATAACATGGAGAAGAAATGCTGAGAAAGTACAGATTTCAAGCAGGATAACAATATGTTAAATAAATCTATACTTTCAAAAGCATTGGCTAACGTGTGAAGCCGCGGAACCGGAGAGAACATGGCATAGTTTGCATTATGTACAAATACTGCGAATTCAGATTTTTGCCTAGTACCTCTTTGGTGCACGCTAAGCTTTATTTGATTTAGGAGATCAGGGCTGTCCAAAAAATTGTAAAGAATTTTATATAACAGGACCAGATCGGTAATTACCCTTCTATCACTAAGATTTATCAATTTAAGCCGCTTCATTATGCAATTATAGTCTAACTCAACAATGGGTATATTTAGTTTAAAATTAATTTGTCTTTATGTCTTTAAATAGTATGATTCTTGCATTTTTTCGGATTGTACTGTATCTTGATGGATTTTACCTACTACTTCTTACCCGCTATCCTGACCCTAGACAGTTTGCGGTGTGGTTTATTCAAAAACACTCTTTTCACTAATTTCAGTTTTATATCGCTCACTCCTTTCAACAACGTGATAAATAAAAAAACTTGATTTTTCAGGAGACCGATTTTAATGTTTAAAAAAATATAATAAAATGTATTATAAATAAATATTAAGCCACTTATTGAACTTTTTACTGTGCAACAGATCTTTTTAGGTAAAACCTGAATGTTTTTTCTCCATTTGAAAAATATTTAGTATATTTAAAAAAATAATGAAACAATACCTTTTCTTCGAAATGCAAAAACAACACTTTCTGCCCTGTCGTCATCATCATATCAGCCCGTTGAGGTCCACTGCTGGACAAAGGCCTCCCCCTTCCGCCTCCGCTCCTCCCGATCCTGCGCCGTCCCCATCCACTGTCTTCCAGCAAACTTCCTGATGTCGTCCACCCATCTCATCTGTGGACGTCCTTGAGGCCTCTGGTTCCTCGGTCTCCACACCAGAACGCGTTTCCTCCATCTGTCGTCGGTAATTCTGCCCTGTAGCGGGTAAATATTAAGTTAAAAATATCAATTTTTTGCATTTTCTGGCCATTCCAAAAACATGCACAACTGAAATTGACAATTTTTGATACATGACGTTGTTGAAAGGAGTGAGCGATATGTGAAACGTTGCTGTCCAGTTATTTTAATCAGTGAAAAAGTGAATTTTTTTTTGTACCTTTCTATTAAACCCTCATTATTTAAATTAAAATGCCAAAAAAACGTGATTTGAGTGAAACTGAGCGGTCTCAAATAATTTTATTGAATTCAGAAGGGCTAGCTCGGCTAAAAATAACTAAAAAATATTGCGCGCTACCGATGTGCGGTACAATTTTTTTTAAAAATATTTTTGAATTTGGTTCTTATGAAAACTGCCCAAAACTGACAGAAAAAGGATCAAAGGAGGCAGAAAAAGTCTGGCATTAAGTGATCACTTAACACACGTGTGACATTCGCCAATTCTCTCCATGATGGACAACCACACTACTCAAATTCTTGGAACTTCTATACATATGGTTCAATTTCGAAACATGTTGCTTGAATAACTAGAATTTCACTAGAGACATCTATTGGTGAGATGAAAGAAGCTTTTTAATGAGGAGAGACTCTTTTGTTAGTATGTGAGGTCCGAATCCTGGATTATAATCACATACATGAGAAACGCCAGAAAATACCCTTTTTTATATTATTACAGATATTGATGTGTTTTTCAAATTTCCGTTTATTCTTACATTTGATAATTGCAGTAGGCTCTTTGATTTGTACATTTTTCGTATGATTTCAATTTTGAGTGTGTCCAAATACTTGTTCACAACTCTGGATTATCTCCAATTACAGGAATTATTTTTCACATTATTTTTTTTATTGTCCGCCTCTGTAGTGTAATGGTCAGCACGCTCGGCCACCGTTCTGGAGGTCACGGGTTCGATTCCCAGGGGGGTTAAATAAATATAAGTGATTTTTTCACTGTAATATTTATTCAATATTACCCTGGACTGGTACCTGAAGCGGAGGGCTGATCACCTTTCCTTCGTGTGTAAACAATCAAGATAACACTGTGTTCATATGTATGAAGCAGTGCCCTATGCACCATTGGGGTGCGGATAAGGGTTTTATTATTTATTATTATTATTATTTATTTTTTTGAAATCCCAACAGGGATGGTGAAGAATATGGTAGTGTATAGTAAATGCCCAGACTTAATATAAATACAAAAAAATATATGAAAAAAAAATCATTCTTTGTTGGTACTTAGTTTTCGAAAATCACCTAACAATAATGAAAATTTTCATATTTATTGTCATTTTTGAAAACTTAGTACCTACTTAGAATGATTTTATTTTTTAAATTTTTTTTTGTATATATGTAAATTGTAAGCCCCGCAAATGTCCAAACTTCCATATTTTCAATTTATGTTTTACTTAGTAAATACCACTATTTCTTAAAATCTACCGTGACATGTGTTTCCATGCATTCCGCATCGTTTACGAACACCGTATGATGATGGAAATGATGCAGATTTTAAGAAATAGTGGTATTTACCAAGTAAAACATTAATCAAAAATGGATAGATTTCACCGCAAAGTGACTGCCGAATCAATTAATGAAATTCCATATTCTTCTTCATCTTTGCTGAGATGTCAAAAAAATAATAATTCAATAGTGTTTCAGAGCGCATTCGGTACGAATCTAAGAACACTGCTGCCAACAGACTGTGTGATTTGTACAATTTGAGCTCCCTCACCCACATGTCCGCTCATGATTATATTATTTGGTTTTTATTTCCAATTTTTAGCAAGCTGCGCGGTCGTGCCCTGAGTAGGTCTGAACAACTTTGTAATTTGAACCCCCCCCCCCCCCCGCCTTATTATGTTCGCTTATTACTTATTTTTTCAGATTACTTTGGTTCTTCTGTTATGTTTTTTTTTCATTTTTCTTGTTTTTTTTTTTAATGTTTATTTTATGTTAGGTGATGGTGGAGGATTCAACGCAATTTGATAATTTATGGTTTGATCAATTGTTACATTAATCGAAATTGCCGTTTATTGCGAAATGACCCTTAATTGCAAAATGACCCTTAATGGTTAAATATTTTTTTATTGGTAAATGACCCTTTATTGGTAAATGACCCTTTATTGGTAAATGACCCTTTATTGGTAAATGACCCTTTATTGGTAAATGACCCTTTATTGGTAAATGACCCTTTATTAGTAAATTACCCTTTATTGGTAAATGACCTTTATTGGTAAATGACCCTTTGTTGGTAGATGACCCTTTATTGGTAAATGACCTTTATTGGTAAATGACCTTTATTGGTAAATGACCCTTTGTTGGTAGATGACCCTTTATTGGTAAATGACCCTTTGTTGGTAGATGACCCTTTATTGGTAAATGACCCTTTATTGGTAAATTACCCTTTATTGGTAAATGACCTTTATTGGTAAATGACCCTTTGTTGGTAGATGACCCTTTATTGGTAAATTACCCTTTATTGCAAAATGACCTTTTTCGGAATGGGTCCTTGTTACAAAATCACCCTTTTTTTAAATGAATCTTTATTGCAAAACGACACTTCATAATGACCCTTAATGGTTAAATTATTTTTATTGGTAAACTTCCATTTATTGGTAAATGACCCTTTATTGCAAAATGAGCTTTTTTCGGAATGGGTCTTCATTACAAAATGACCCTTTTTTAAATGAATATTTATTGCAAAACAACACTTCATTCGTAAATGACGCTTTATCACAAAATTACCCTTATTGGAAAGTGAATCTTTATGGTAAAATGATACTTCATTGGTAAATGACTCTTCATTGTAAAATGACCATTTAATGCTTTAATGCATTATTGAGAAATAGTCGTATTTACTAAGTAAAATATAAATCAAAAATGGATAGATTTTACCACAAAGCGGCTGCCGAATTAATTGACGAAACGTAAAATGTTATCTGGATTTAGGTTTTTATTATATTTTTAATTGCCTAACGTCCAAGTGACCCTGAAATCTAGCTACGGCTTATGCAACGCCGCTTATCGTGACCCTACTCAGTCTTCAACTTTTTAAGTTTCATAGCCTATGCCTACTTGTGAGTGGATTTACTCTTTATGTTTAAAGTTACTATTATTTCATGTAATTCATGAGTGAAAATTCTAGGCAAAGACACTCGCTATCTGGATTTAGGGAAAATCAAGTTGCGACCTAACGAATGCTGGGCCTGAACAAAACGTTTTCATAGTAAGTCCGCCTCCGTAGTGTAATGGTCAGCACGCTCGGCTACCGTTCTGGAAGTCCCGGGTTCGATTCCCAGGGGGGGTCAAATAAATATAATTGATTTTTTCACTGTAATATTTATTCAATATGTATTACCTTGGATGGTACCTGAAGCGGACGGCTGATCACCTTTCCTTCGTGTGTAAACGATCAAGATAACTCTGGGTTTATATGACGCAGTGCCCTATGCACCATTGGGGTGCGGATAAGGGTTTTATTATTATATTTTTATAATCTAAGTAGGTACAAAGTTTTTTAAAATCACCTAATTTTTATCAATGAACGATATTTTTTTTCTCGATATTAGGGTGGCCCTGTGTGGATCACTCGAGGAGATGTTCGGAGAGTGCGACTGGTAAGAAAGGCGTGCTCGGATGACCAGTAGCCTAACCCAGTCGCTACCATAAAAGAAAAGAAAGCCTATAACTGACATTTTTTAACCCATCGGCCTACCTGCCGCCAAACCTTGGCGTTAGGTATGTTTTTACATTTGCAAATCAGCCGCAGTTTGAGCCACGCCCCCATCCGTGGTACTTCATATCGCTCACTCCTTTCAAGAACGTCATAAATCAAAAATCGTCAATATTCAGTTGTGCATGTTTTTGGAATGCCCATAAAATGTACTATATCCCAGTAAAAGCGGCATATTTTTAACTTAATATTTACCCGCTACAGGGCGGAAAGTTTTGTTTTTGAATTTTGAAGAATGTGTATTGTTCAGTTATTTTTTTAAATATATTAAATATTTTTCAAATGGAGAAAAAACCTTCAGGTTTTACCTAAAAAGATCGGTTGCACAGTAAAAAGTTCAATAAGTGGCTTGATATTTATTTTTAATACATTGTAGGATATTTTTAAACTTTAAAAACGTTCTCCTGAAATATCGAGTTTTTTGATTTATTACGTTCTTGAAAGGAGTGCGCGATATTATAAAGATACTTTAGTGTGATATCTACAAATCAGTAAAGAAAGCTTTCTGTAATGTATTATTTCTTATTATAATTTTAATACAAATTTATTGACGACACTTGACCAAAGATGTCCCTGTAAGGATGGAATTATCCTTTTGATTGAAATACCAACTAAAATCAGTTAGAAATCAAAACTTTACATCCCAGGAGTAATGTTTTTAGTTTTCTTGTTAATTTATCACATTTCTGATCTAGACACACGATAAAACACGTGCATAATAGTTATATGCACCGTATTTATTGGTAAAACAGTCAAAAGTTATAATTTTATGAGTTTATTTTTATAACTCGGTTGAATTTTAACGCCTTTCACGCTTCAACACACGAGCGTTATGATTTGTACCGCAAAAATCAATCTGTAGTGCGCGGTACCTTTTCCTGCATTTGAAGATTATTTCTATGTTTGTTCCCGTTTTATCAGGTGCAAAATATTAGAGCCTCATTGTTTGACAAACTATAGTGAACAAGTGTGTGTGTGATTGACGGAATGCCACAGCAAGATATTTAAAAGAAATGCTAACTTACAGTTTGTTTATTGATATAAAATTCTTACACGATTTGATAAAGATTTTATATTAACTTATTATAATTTATCTAATTGATTATTGAACTTTGAATGAAATATGAAGCTAAAATATACGTTCTTTAACAATCAAGCGATGGCAGGCGATTCTCGCCCCCGCGCTCCGGTTGGCTGCTTTTGTTGAATCCGCTCAGTGTTGTCAACCTGACAGTAGCAGTATAATTCAGTGTTGTCAACCTGACAACACCAAATGGCGTGGCCAGACGGCTACAAAACCATATCACCTCCCCTCCGGGCGGGGCAACTTTCTTACTTGCGGGGATACATTCTATTAGTGTCTTTGTATACATGTTTTGAAAAGAAACTGATATGCGGATGGGTTAAAACCAGTTAACATTTTCAACTAATCATGACTGAGCTAACTTCACTGAACCCCCCTGCACAAGATTAAATCACTAACTGTTTTTGACGTCTCAACATAGACGAAGAATTCCTTTTTTTGCCAATTTTTAGCGGTATTTATATGAACCAGATTCAGAAAAATATTTTAATCGGTCTTTGGACCGCACACGTGGGTTTTAAATTTTTTCTAAGGGAAGGGTAATTAAGTATACCATATATCGCTCACTCCTTTCAACAACGTCATAAATCAAAAACCTTGGTTTTTCAGGAGAACGTTTTTAAAGTTTAAAAATATAATACAATGTATTAAAAATAAATATCAAGCCACTTGTTGAACTTTTTACTGTGCAACAGATCTTTTTAGGTAAAACCTGAATGTGTTTTTTCTCCATTTGAAAAATATTTGTAGTATATTTAAAAAAATAATTAAAACATACATTTTCTTCAAAATGCAAAAACAACACTTTCTGCCCTGCAGCGGGTAAATATTTAGTTAAAAATATGCCTCTTTTGCTGGGATATAGTACATTTTCTGGGCATTCCGAAAACATGCACAACTGAAAATTATCGATTTTCGATTTATGACATTCTTGAATGTAGTGAGCGATATATGTCCGCCTCCATAGTGTAATGGTTAGCACGCTCGCCTACCGTTCTGGAGGTCCCGGGTTCGATTCCCATGGGGGGTGAAATAAATATAAATGATTTTTTCACTTTAATATTTATTCAATATTACCCTGGACTGGTACCTGAAGCGGAGGGCTGATCACCTTTCCTTCATGTGTAAACGATCAAGATAACACTGCGTTTATATGACACAGTGCCCTATGCACCATTGGGGGGCATTTATATGGGATCTTTTTATTTTTCTCCATTTGAAAAATATTTAGTATATTTAAAGAAATAATTATACAATACCTTTTCTTCAAAATGCAAAAACAACACTTTCTGCCCTGTAGCGGGTAAATATTAATTTAAAAATATGCCGCTTTTGCTGGGATATAGTACATTTTCTGGGCATTCTGAAAACATGCACAACCGAAAATTAGCGATTTTTGAAATATGACATTGTTGAAAGAAGTGAATGATATATGCTGTCTTATTGAAATGGCATGTCTTATTGGAGTGTCTTAGTGGAATGTCTTTTGCAAAACTAGCTAGCCTTTACAATAATATCCCAGTTTTAACATTTTTGCCATCGTAAAAATAAAATAAACCACTAATACCTCTTCTCTTATACAGAGTGTTTGATACTTAAAAACTGTATCTAATGAATAATAATTGATTTGACCATAATTTATTAATCTTTAAAGTTGTTTTTTTTTGTGCCGAATGCTGCCGCTATGTCTTAGTTTGTATGTACGTATCCTCGGCTTGGACTAAAATACAGCTCTCTTCTCCGTCTTATTCCTCATTACTGAGGGTTGTGATGTGACCCTTGCGGAAGCAACGACTCTTCTCCAGTTTTCTCTTGCCTGCGCTGCTCGTAGCGCTCCAGCCACCGAGGTGCCCGCTGCTGCCTTAACTCCATTGGTCCATCGTGTGGGGATCTTCTTCTCCCTCTCTTCCCCTCCAGGCTATCCTCATTGTCCCACGTGTCCAGTGAACTGGAGAATCCGTCTATAATACAGCTGTCTTCCAAAATTAGATTAGAAGTGCTAGATCTTACTTACTTATAACCCTTATGCGCAACCAATGGTGCATAGGGCACTGCATCGAATTGACGCAGTATTATCTTGATCATTACTTACATGACGGCAAGGTGATCACTCTTGCGCTTCAGGAACCAGTCCAGGGTAATATTAAATAAATATTACAGTTTAAAATCAAATTATGTGTATTAATATTTTCTGTACTAATCATCTAAAAAATACATGTGATTCAAGGGGGGAAGACCCTAGTTCATATTTGTATGGAAATCTTAGTACGCAACTCGCAGAGTCATGGGTGTCGTGTCCGTCCTAACGCGCTTCCAAGCGCCGACTGAATGCGGCAATCCGATTAGCGTTAATCGAATCAAACGAAAGCTGAGTGGTCTAGTTGTCTCGCTCTCTCCTTGTAGTAATACCTAATAATTAGAGTGAAAGAGATAACATGTCACTAGCAGACAAAAAATTAACATGCTGAAATATAAGTGTCCGCCTCGGTAGTGTAATGGTCGACACGCTCGGTTACCGTACTGGAGGTCCCGGGTTCGATTCCCTGGGGGGGGGTCAAATAAATATAAGTGATTTTTTCATACTGATATTTTTTCAATATACCCTGGACTAGTACCTAAAGCGGAAGGCTGATCACCTTTCCTTTATGTGTTAACGATCAAGATAACACTGCGTTCATATGATGCAGTACCCTATGCACCATCGGGTGCGGATTTTTGTTGAAGAAGAAGATATATAAGTTTGTAGATCTCGCGGCACCGACTGTTTGCGTTTTTTTTTTTTAAATCTAAAACAATATTTTGAAACATCAACAATTTGAAATTAAAAAAAAAAAATTCTTCAATATATTTTTTTTTTATTACAAATAACATGCGTTGTTAGTGTTTCTGACGACCAACGACTGCTAGTGGGCGGGCAAGACTCGAAGGCGTGACTCTTCGCTTATCCATACCATGATATAAAAATAAGATACTGAGTTTAAAAGTAGATTGAAGACGAACATCGTCTTCAAAGTTAGTAGTAGCTAAAAAAAACAAATGAGGAATGCCACTACAAGAGAGAAAACACACATGTGACTCTCCACAAAGTCATATATATGTCTGCTTCAATTTTTCAATTTTTAAAAATAATTTTAGCGCTAGTTTTAGGTTGACTGTTTCTTTGTCCAAGCCGATGATACAATATCAGTGGGTAGCTATTCTCAAAACCCTCTTTTAATGAAAAATATATAAACATAAAAATTATGATTAAATGAAACAAAAATATTAAGAGAAGTTTAGAGAATAGCACCTATGTCCTTTTCATATGTTTTTATTATATTTTTGTATTTTTATTTTATTTTTGCTTCTTTGTACACTCGACCCACATTTTAACACTGAGTCCTGCTACAATGACACATATATATTATATATATATATATATATATATATATATATATATATATATATATATATATATATATATATATATATATATATATATATATATTTATATGTCCGCCTCCGTAGTGTAATGGTCAGCACGCTCGGCTACCGTTCTGGAGGTCCCGGGTTCGATTCCCAAGGGGGGTAAAATAAATATAAGTGATTCTTTCACTGTCATATTTATTCAATATTACCCTGGACTGGTACCTGAAGCGGAGGGCTGATCGCCTTTCCTTCACGTGTAAAACGATCAAGATAACACTGCGTTTATATGACGCAGTGCCCTATGCACCATTGGGGTGCGGATAAGGGTTTTATTATATATATATATATGCAAAGCACTTGACTTTTGTTCAAATAATATTCAAATCTATAGTAAATTTCTATGCTCAATCTGAGCGCATATGATTTATCTATGGTGAATTTTCGTTTGATCGTTGGATGCAGCGTACGCGCCATGAGCGTACGCCTAACGTTTTCGCCATTGCGGAATACGCGCTAAGCGCGTGGCTAATTGCAATTGATAACGGAGTCAAATGGCTTCATTGCGTAATATGAAGTGGACCATTACAGTCTTTATGCGATATGTTATGTCAATGTGTAATAAATAAATAAATCATGTAATAGATGGTTAAAATTCATATATGAATGTACAATTTGCGTAAAGTCAGCTTTAGTTCCCTCGACGACTTGTGCTTATACTCGCTTGTCTCAAAGCGAGTATAAAAATAAGCCGCTCGCGAATGCTACACACAAACTAACAGTGTATACAGGAATATACACTGTTAGTTTGTGTGTAGCATTCGCGAGCGTAGTACAAAATAAATTTTGTACTATTTCATATTTTTAATTTCGAAAAATGATTTTTTGTCAGCCGCTGCTGATTGTTGGCGATTTGTTGAACGTGCTAAAATGTGGGTCTATTGTGACTGTCAATTGTCGTTGTATCGTTTTATTATGATTTGTTTTTATCATCCATTATCTCATGTGCACTTATATGTTTTTTTTATATGTAATATAGTTTTAAAAATTAATTCAATTTATATTTTTTATCAGAGAATCAAATTGACAAACATTAACTTTTAAATAAATAAAAAAAACTTATTTGTTACAATTTTATACAACTATGGTCCAAGTCTCAACTATGGTCCTAGGGCTCAATTGTGGTCCAAGCCTCAACTATGGTCCTAGGGCTCAAATGTGGTCCAAATCTCAACTATGGTCCAAACCCTAACTTTGGCGCAAGCCTCAACTATGGCCCTGGGGCTCAACTGTGGCCCAAGCCTCAACTATAGTCCAAGCCTCAATTATGGCCTAAGACTCAACTATGGTTCAAGCCTCAACTATGGTCCTAAGGCTCAACTGTGATCTTAGACCTCAACTATGGTCCTAAACTTCAACTATGGTCCTAGACCTCAAGAGAGGTCTTAGAGCCTTGTCTTAGAACGAGTCTTCCTTCTAGAGGGCTCTAGAGCCTCTTGGCTACAGTAGAGAGGGCCGGGACTTGAGCAACATATCTTTATTCCTCTTCCCTTCATGAGGGGAAATTCCAAAAGTGATTTTAGAGTTAATGTTTTTTGCCAGTATACCCACGATATTTTAAGTTTTTTTTTTTGTTGTTTTTTTTTTATATGAAATGAAGTCAAGGAGGAGGGTGAAGCACTCGTGGAATCAGATTTTTTAATATTTGTTTTTGTTTTGACAATAATAGTAGCATAGCTGACAATAAGGGGTTCCACGGCCCCACGGTCGACACTGACAACCCTGTCCTGTACGGGCTCCTGGCGCAGCCGGGCGACAAGGTAAGGATAAATTTATCATATACGTAGGAATCCTCCGACACCCGTTGTAAAAATCACACCATTCGGCTCAAACATACCCCAAACACACATTTAAAAATGACACCATTTGTATTAAACATACCTCAAAAACCCGTTGTAAAAATGGCACCATTACACTGAAACAAGCCTCAAATACCCATTGTAACTGCACCAACATTTGATTGAAGTATAATTGTAAAACGACACCATTTGACTTAAACATACCTCAAACACCCATTGTAAAAATGACACCATTTGGCTCAAACATACCTCAAACGCCCATTGTAAAAATAAAACACCATTTTAAAATTAAAATATATATAAATTTAAATATACCTAAAAAAACATTGTGAAATTGTTGCCATTTGATTCAAACATACCTCAAACACCCATCGTAAAAATGACACCATTTGTATTAAACATAACTCAAACACTCGTAAAAATGGAACCATTTTTACGAGTGTTTGCGATATGTGAAACAGGTATTAAACATACCTGTTTCACATATCGCACACTCCTTTCAAGAACGTCATAAATCAAAAATCGTCAATTTTCAGTTAAGCATGTTTTCCGAATGCCCAGAAAATGTACTATATCCCAGCAAAAGAGGCATATTTTTAACTTAATATTTACCCGCTACAGGGCAGAAAGTGTTGTTTTTGCATTTTGAAGAAAAGGTATCGTTAGATTATTTTTTTAAATATTCTAAATATTTTTCAAATGGAGAAAAAACCTTCAGGTTTTACACAAAAAGATGTGTTGCACAGTAAAAAGTTCAATAAGTGGCTTGATATTTATTTTTAATACATTGTATTATATTTTTAAACTTTAAAAATGTACTCCTGAAAAATCAAGTTTTTTAATTTATGACGTTCTTGAAAGGAGTGAGCGATATCTATAAAGAACTCGACCGACAAGACAAGTATTTATGACGTGTTGTGTTTGCGCAGACCCTGTCGTGCCCCCCGGCCATGCGCATGTGCGGGGGCGGAGCCACCCCCGCCACGCGCGGCAAGCGCCTGCTGCTGCTGCGCGGCGACTCGGAGGGCGTCATCTCCGTGTGGTGCGTGCCCGAGGGGCCCCCGCCCGAGGTGGTGCCCAACCACCGCCCGCCAGGTGAGCGTGCGCCCGAGAGGCTGTAAATATCAATATTGATCAAACTGCTACTACTACTACTACCATCACGCCGTTTCTGTCCTGTATAACACTCCTCGCCTCCTTCACATCCATACATCTAGTCATACATGCCCTCCGATTACGCAGACTTTTGACACCATCAGATTTTAGGTTCTGATTGATCTGAGTCTTTTTCAGCCGTCCTCGTTCTGTTTTCCCGCTCACATTTGCATCATATATTTTCTTAGTCATTCTCTCGCTATCCATTCGCTCCACATGTCCATACCACCGCAAAGAACTCTTCCTAATCTTTTCAATTATTCCTCGTTCAGCCTTACATTCCTTTCTTATATCTTCGTTTTTAATTCTGTCATACAATGATTTTCCACACATTCGTCTGAGGAAGCGCATTTCAACAGCGTTCACTCTGCTTTCATCCTTCCTTTGCCAGTTCCATGTTTAGCTTCCAAACATTAGTGTCGGTACCAGCACGCCGTTGTGAACCACTAGCTCGGCTTTCAGGGACATATTTTTATTTGCAATCACTCTGTTCAAAGCACCATTCATTCTATTCCCTGCATTCACTCTTCTCTCAATATCCTCATCCACTTTATTTAGTATTGATCAAATAACACCAGTAAACAAGTATTTCTCTCGCAGCTATTGCCCCAACCGTCAGCACCAGTTTGGGGGTCGCCTGGGCGGAAATGGACCCTGGACCAGTGGGCATACTGGACCAGCTCAACCATCCCGAGGAACCAGGTATACAATGTTCTCAATTTACTTTGTCATTTTCCTTGTCTAAGACCAGTTTTGAGTTTATTAATGACTGGACCAGCTCCACCATCCCGTGGAACCAGGTATACAATGTTCTCACTTTACTTTGTCATTTTCCTTGTCTAAGACCAGTTTTGATTTTATTAATGACTGGACCAGCTCCACCATCCCGAGGAACCAGGTTTAAAATGTTCTCAATTTACTGTGTCATTTTCCTTGTCTAAGACCAGTTTTGAGTTTATTAATGACTGGACCAGCTCCACCATCCCGAGGAACCAGGTTTAAAATGTTCTCAATTTACTGTGTCATTTTATTTGTCTAAGACCAGTTTCGAGTTTATTATTGATTGGACCAGCTCCACCATCCCGAGGAACCAGGTTTACAATGTTCTCAATTTACTATGTCATTTTATTTGTCTAAGACCAGTTTCGAGTTTATATTTGATTGGACCAGCTCCACCATCCCGAGGAACCAGGTATAGAATTTTCTCAATTTACTATGTCCGACTTCTTACTGATTTACTAGTACCGACTTTCAATGTGGTGACAGTCAGTAAAGTAGATCGCGCAAATCTACCACCAGATGTCACCATGCGTCGCACTGGGAAAAACAAGAGAATCAGATAGATAGAAAAATATTGTGAACTGTCATATTATATGTAATTTATAAAAGATTACTTAAGAATAAACTTTTACTGTCATTTCTTTAATTACACATATATATATATATATATATATATATATATATATATATATATATATATATATATATATATATATATATATATATATATATATAATATATATATATATATGTATACACACACTGGCTCCGGAGGGCCAGTCTGACTATCCGCGTGCCCCGCAGAGATCAAGCTGACCGCGTCCGTGTACCTGGCCGGGCAGAGCCGGCTGGTGGTGGGGCGCGAGGACGGCTCCATCGTGATCGTGCCGGCCACGCACACGGTCATGCTGCAGCTGCTGCACGGCGCGCACCAGCAGTACCACGACTGGCCGCCGCACCAGCTGCTGCTCGCGCACAGCGGCCGCGTCAACTGCCTGCTCTACCCGCACCACGTGCACCAGAGGTGCACCACTCTCGAGACAATATCAAGACCACTTTTGAGATTATTAATATAAATCGACAAAACGATGTATGATAGATGTTCAAATAGTGAAATAAGGAAGGAATGCAAAGATAAACATCATTGATAAAATTAAGATAGGTGTGTTGAGATGGTTTGGACACGTGGAACGAATGAGTGAGGAAAGAATGGTAAAACAAATTAATGAGGCGAATGTTGTTGGAAAAAGGAGCAGAGGAAGACCGAGAAAAACTCCGCTCGATCAGGTATGCCAAATACTTGAAAGCTGTCAGATTGGGAGTCAAAATAATCGGCGGGTATGTATGAGGAGATGCATGAACGTGGAAGAGGCGGAGAATGTTTGCAGAGACAGAGTGGTGTGGCTTTCTATTCCCTCTGCCTACCCCTGCGGGGAAGCGAAGTGATGGCCAGTTAGTTAAGGAGTTATTTTTTTACAATTTTTTTGACATCTCAACATGTTGCAGAGATATTTGTTGTTGTTTTGAAGTGATGTCTCTGCCCCCCGTAGGTACGACAAGTCGCACCTGCTGAGCGGCGGCGTCGACTTTGCCGTGTGCCTCTGGGACCTGTACGCGGGCACGCTGCTGCACCGCTTCTGCGTGCACGCCGGCGAGATCCAACAGCTGCTCGTGCCGCCCGACGCCTGCAGCGTGAGTGCCCAACCCCATTCCGAGTCGTGCTCCAATCCAGCCATGCAAAGTCCATTCCGAGTTGTGCTCTAATCCAGCCATGCAAAGTCCATTCCATGTCGTGTTCAAATCCAGCCTTGTATCCGACAAAAGGATTTTGCAACAAGTTTAATGACCAATCGTCTAGTCGCTAGAATCTAGCGGGATTTCCCAACTGGGTTTTATTGGAGCGTCTAATACTCTTTCCCCGTACGAACCCGGTTTGAAATTGAGGGCTTCTGAACTCTGCAAAATGCAAAGTTCATTCCTAGTCATGTTCGAATCAACTGTTGTATCCGGCAAATGCAAAGTGCATTCCAAGTTGTGCTCAAGTAAACCCTTGTATCCGGCAAATGCTAAGTCCATTCTGAGTTGTGTTCAAACCCAGCCATGTATCTGGCAAATTCAAAGTCCATTCCTAGTTGTGTTCAAACCCAGCCTTGTATCCGGCAAGAAGTTAAACATATAAAATAACTGTGTTTTTTTTTCTAGCCTCGAATTCAAAAATGCATATGCTCCGTTGCGTCCGACCACAGCGTCTGCTTATTGAGTAAGTCTTTATTCACTTATATCTTTTTTCCAATACACGATTGCACTGTGGTTGCCTTGCAACTGATCATCTGATACAGCATACCCAGGGTGTCGTTGGCTTGGCACCCTCTTAGTTCCAACCGTAATGTATGGAAGTGAAGCATGGAGTTGGCAAAAGAAGGATGGAAATAGACTGGCCGCAGTTGGATTGCCATCTCTCAGTGCGGTAATACCATGTATGGTAGATCTTTCAATGGTCCAGCAAACTAAAGAAGGTGTTTCCATCTATGTAGAGAAAAATGTGAGGAGAACAAGTCTTTATATGTATGTGAATATGATGACACATTAGACACATATCGGCTGTCCAAACTTAAAACACAGTAAGGGACATTTTTTTTGCATTTTTGGACTAAGTAGAATCTACTTAGTCCAAAAATGCAAAAAAACGTACTACGAAAAAGATGGCCCTTACTGTGTTTTGAGTTTGGACAGCCATACTTTGGACAGATATACTGTGATGGCTTCATTAACTGGAGCTCATCTCTCGACCAGAGTTCTAGAACTAGGGTTCACCGACGGTATGGTACCGCCGGAGGGGTCGTCTAGGGGGGGAGGGTGACTAGGCTGGACTAACCCGGGGGTCGGGACGTTGCAGGCCTGACGGAGCGCAAGTGCGTGACGCTGGCCTCGCGCCACCTGTTCCCGGTGGTGTCCATCAAGTGGCGGCCGCTGGACGACTTCATGGTGGTGGGCTGCTCCGACGGCACCGTCTACGTCTGGCAGATGGACACGGGCCACCTCGACAGGGTCCTGCACGGTACGTCTCTTCTTCTTCCTATTCTTTCAATTCAATTTTAATTCAATTTATTTATTTCAATTAATATATCATAGTCGTACAGGAAAAAGTGACCAACTAACAAAACGTAAAATGTTCAGGAGGGCCATTTAAGTCACTTTTGCTTGGCAATAAAATAAACATCAATGCAGTTATTCATTTTTAACAAGTCTATATATTATACTTCCAAGTTAAAAATCCTTTGGGATTATTTTCAGGGCGATATTAAGCTAGTAAGATATCAAATAGTTTCACTGTACTCACTTTCTCCTGTATGACTACGATATTTACATTACAAAGTATAAAAAATTTAAATCGTATTCATTAAAAATATATTAAAATAAAATATATGCAAGAACTATTGCTGAAGGTGTAGAAGAATCCCGCTTCGGAAAACTCCTTCAGACACACGGAACAGATCAATATCCAATGAGATATTGTTCAACATAGCGGTAGCTCTTCCTACAGGCATAACCATCGGCAGGTTGGTCCTGTGTATAGGAATGTGAAACAATCTATGTCGACGCATTCTTAGGTAACTATCGGGAACATACAGACCAATGTTTCGGATAATTTTGCGCCAAGAATGGATAGAAATGCCTCATCAAATACACATTCCTTCTAGTCTCTAAACTATTGTAGCCAAGCATACCCTGGAGGAACTGGGTCGGGTAGAGCCGAGGATAATAGCCGTACTCTCTCATGTAGAGATATATATTGAAAGCTGTACCAACGCATTCCCAGATCTGATACAGAAGCATCTAGGCTTCCTGACAGACCTTCTCTTGCAAAGCATTTTTTTTTAAACACAAAGATGCAGCACTTTAGATCAAACATCATCATTAATAATTTCAGGATTATCGATCATATCGCGCAAAAATGGATAGAAATACCTCATCAAATACGATACTGTACTTATGTATAGAGTATGGCTATTATCCTTGACTCTACCCGCTTCTTCTTGGTGTAGGCCTTGTGGCCTGTTTGTAAGAGGTTTTAGCGATTTCTCCTGCGATGTGGATTCCCAGCTGTCGATCCATCTCTTTGCTGGTCTGAAGGAGAAGAATGTGACCCATCATGGGCTGGTTTAACACGTTCACTGCCTTGAAAAAAAATTGTGATTTCTTTTAAAAAATGACAGACTTTTATCTTCTTATTTCCAGTAGTTATAAGTGTCTTTATAACAAATTTAACCCTCTGAAATAAGAAAAGCTTGAAAATCACGTTAAATACTTTAAAAAAATGGAAATTAATCACGTTACGTCTCATCTGCGTTTAACCTGTCAACGCCGACCATAGACATCACCAAATAGAGCCGCCAATAATTTAGCAATGACACCGACACTAAAATAACTCCATCGTTTCTGTGACGTCATTCATTGCCAACTTACGAAAATAACGTTTTTACGAAGTAGAATTTTCCAAAAGAAAATAATGAATGAAAATATTGATTATATCGGCTGTCATAAACACTTCACGAGTCTAATACAATCCTTTATAGGTTGAGTATGTTAAATTAGATATTCCTGCCGTTTGATAATGATTTTTTATTATTTTTTTGAATTACCTAACGTCCAAGTGACTCTGAAATCTAGCTACGGCTTACGCAACACCGCTTATCATGTCCCTATTCAGGCTTTAACTTTTTAAGTTTCATAGCCTATGCCTACTCGTGAGTGGATTTACTCTTTATGTTTAAAGTTACTATAATTTCATGTAATTCATGAGTGAAAATTCTAGGCAAAAACACTCCATTGATGTTTATTTGCCCATTTACACCTACCACACGGATCCATGTATCCGTGAACTTACATTTAAAAGCTTTCAATATTTCTGTCACTGCCAATCTAAATAAATACAAGATTGTGAATGCACCATGGCGCCTGTATTGATGAGGGTTTGCCTTCCGCTAGGCATGGTGGCCGAGGAGGTGGTGTTCGCCTGCGACGAGGCCAGCACCGAGTCGGACCAGGTGGCCGACAGCGCAGACGTCCAGGGCATGGCCAACCCGGCCGTGCATCTCTTCAGGTAAGACGGACGACAATATTTATATTAATTTATATTTCAAGCACTGACTTTGTGATTTTCCATTTTATTATCGGAGTTCTGGTTCCAGCCGTTATGTATGGAAACGAAGCATGGAGTTGGCAAAAGAAGGATGAAAGCAGACTGAATGCAGACGAAATGTGATCCCTCAGACGAATGTGTGGCAAAACGATGTTTGATAGATGTTCGAATGATGAAATGAGGAATGAATGTATGGCTGAGATAAGCATTATCGATAAAATTAAGAATGGTGTGTTGAGATGGTTTGGACATGTGGAACGGATGAGTTAAGAAAGAACGGTTAAACAAATTTATGAGGCGAATGCAGTTGGAAAAAGAAGCAGAGGAAAACCCAGAAAAACATGGCACGATCAGGTATGCCAAAGACTTGAAAGTGGTCAGGTTAGGAGTCGTAACAATTGACGGGTATGTATGAGGAGACGCATGAACATGGAAGAGGCGAAGAATGTTTGCAAAGACAGAGTGGTGTGGCGTTCATTTCTCTCTGCCTACCCCTGCGGCGAAGCGGCGTGATGGTTAGTTAGTTAGTTAGTTTTTTTTAAATCACTATAAATATTTTATTATAACTGAAACATGGCACCTTACAAGGGCTCAGAGCAGCCGTGTACTGAGCTTTGAGAATAGGTGTCTGCAGAGAATTTTAGGCGTGCGGTGGTTTTGACTTTGTGAGGAATGAAGAGATAAGGCGCAGGACGCAGCAAATCTTGGTCACAACTGTCGTCAAGAAAAGTCAATTCAGTTGGCTTGGCCATGTACTCCGCATGCCTCCCGAGAGCCGCCATCAAGCTTGCCTCTTTTACAAGGCATCAGGTTCCCGACCACTGCTGACAATTTGTCGGCAGTTCTCGTCAGAACTTCGGGACGCGGATCTGACTTGGGAGGATGCAAGGGAGATGGCAGCTGAGAGAAAAGCCTGGAATCAGTTTGTGGACTCCGTATGCTCCACCTAGGGAGCGGATATGGTTTAATAACGTTTATAACGGTTTAATACGGGTTCGATACCCAGGGGGGTTCAAATAAATATAAGTGATTTTTTCACTCTAATATTTATTCAATATTACTCTGGACTGGTACCTAAAGCGGAGGGCTGATCACCTTTCCTTCATGTGTTTACAATCAAGATAACACTGCGTTTATAATTATTATTGCGTGTGGGTAAGGGTTTGAATAAAAATGATGAATGGAAGATATCGCTTTTTAGCAATAAGCCCGCCAATGTGAGTACATTTAGCAATCAGCAATAAGCCCGCCAATGTGAGTACATTTCTTTTCTGTGCATGGGGTTGAAATAAACTAATGAGTACAGCCTTTGTCTGTGTGCGCAGGGGCCTGCGGCACCGCAACCTGAACGCCATCCGGCACGCCACGCAGCGGGGGCTACACCAGCTGCAGCAGCTGCAGACCGGCGGGCGCGCCCTCGGAGGCGCGGGCCTGACTGTGCGCCACCGCAGGGCCCCGCTCGCCGTGCAGCCGCACAAGTCCAACCCCAAAGGTAACACGCAAACCTGACCGGGTGTTCAGTGAAAACTAGACCGTTTGTTCATTGGAAATCATAATAACCACTGGTGTGGTTTTCAATTCAACCAGACCGATTGTTCATTCAAAACTAGACCGTTTGTTCATTGGAAATCATAATAACCACTGATCTAGTTTTCAATTAAACCTTTCCGATTGTTCACTGAGAATCAGACCGGTTCATCATTGAAAACCAGACTGATTGTTCTTTGAAAACTAGACTGGTTTTTCATTGAAATCTAGACCGGTTGTTGATTGAAAACCGAAACGGTTCTTCGTTGAAAACCAGAAAAACAACTGGTCTGGTTTACATTGAAAACTAGACAAGTTGTTTATTGAAAAATCAGAAAAACATGCGGTCTGGTTTTCATTGAAAACTAGACAAGGTGTTGTTTGAAAACCAGAAAAATAACTGGTCTGGTTTTCATCAGTTATTCATTAAGAGAGACCAGAAGATATATTCATAACCAGAGCGGTTCTTCATTGAGAACCAGAGCGGTTCATTATTGAAAACCAGATCAGTTGTTCATTGAAAACTAGACTGGTTTTTCATTGAAAACTAGACCGGTGCATTGAAAACCGGACCAGTTCATTGAAAACCAGACAGGTTTTTCATTGAAAACTATACCAATTCTTCATTGAAAACCTTTCAGCGTTTTGTTTTGCCGTATAGTGATAATATGCCATGGAATTCTACTGGATAACTGGCGAATCGTTTAATGACTTGTCACCCTTTCATTTCCTATAGATCCCGAGAGCCACATTTTGTTCTTCGACATCGAGGGCCTGATCGTGGAGCTCCTCAGCGAAGAGTACTCGGCCATGAGTCCAGCTAGCTTGGAGGTGAATTTTTCACTCATTAAATAAACCCAAAATATAAAAAAAAACAACACCGGTTATATTTTCATAACCTAATGGGGGAAATTAATTTACATTTTGAGTGTGTCCAAATGCTTGTTCACAAGTCTGGATTATCTCCAATTATTTGAGTTATTTTTCATATTATTTTTTAACATCTCATCAAAGATGAAGAAGAATATGGAAGTCTGGGCATTTCCATATTCTTCTTCATCTTTGATGAGATGTCAAAAAATAATATGAAAATAACTCCTGTAATTGGAGATAATCCAGATTTTGTGAACAAGTATTTGGACACACTCAAAATGTTGTAAATAAATTATCTGGTCAAATTATAAGCTTAAAAAAATAATAAAAATGAAAATGGTATTTTCTGGCGTTTCTCATGTGTGTGATTATAATCCAGGATTCGGATCTCACATACTAATATAAGAGTTTCTGCTTAGTAAAAAAGCTTCTTTTCATCTCACCAATAGATGTCTCTAGTGAAGTTCTAGTGATTCAAGAATAATGTTTCAAAATTGTTTCATATATATATATAGAACTTCCAAGAATTTGATTAGTGTGGTTGTCAATAATGGGTAGAATTGGTGAATGTTACACGTGTGTAAAGTGATCACTTAAACCAGCCTATGACGGTCGCCAGCCCCGTAAATGCCCAGACTTCGAAGTCATAAAATAAACCCTTAAGAGGGCAACAGGTTGTTGCCAAAACTAATTGGTTTTTAATCAAATTGCGAGTGGATCAAAAAGCAATGTCATTTTATGTCTCCAAAATATATTACAATGATCCACAAAGTTAATGCTGTAAATATTCAAAATATGAAATTGATGTTGAGTTTCTGCATCTCTAGGCCGCTGGTCTTCTGACGAGTGCGGAGTACAATAAGGCCGCAGCCCTCACGCAGTCGGCCAGTCCTGACGCAGCCAAAAAGATATCAGGTACACACAAAAAAATTGTCAACAATGATGCCTCTGTTTCGTATATAGCCATTTTAAAACAGCAATCATACAAAAATCTCACAAAAAACCCTCAAAATCCAGATGAGTTTCTCAACATATTAAAGTTATGACACATTGAAAGTCTGACATCTCAAAAAGCCAGACACATTAGTATTCCGACTACTCAAAATCCTTTCTGATTAGTTTCTCAACATATCAATGTCAAGACACATTGGAAGTCCGACATCTCAAAAGCCAGACACATTAGTATTCCGACTGCTCAAAATACTTGCAGATGAGTTTCTCAACATATTATAGTTATAATACATTGGAAGTCCGACATCTCAAAAGCCAGACACATTAGTATTCCGACTGCTCAAAATACTTGCAGATTAGTTTCTCAACATATTAAAGTTATGATACATTGGAAGTCCGACATCTCAAAAGCCAGACACATTAGTATTCCGACTGCTCAAAATCCTTTCTGATTATCAAAGACATGTTCATCTCATTACATGTGAGGTTCATCTATTTACAAGTAGATATTCATCTTATTACATGTTGTCCTTCATCCTGTTACATGTTGAAGTTCATTGTGTTACATGTTGACATTCATCGTGTTACATGTTGATGTTATTTGGTTTACATGTTAACGTTCGTCTATTTGCATGCTGACATTCATCTATTTACAAGTAGACGAACGTCTATGTGTAACAAGATGAACTTCTTGTTACATGTTGACGTTTATCTTGATACATGTGGACATTCATGTGGTTACATATCTTTTTACATGTCAACATGTAAAAAGATATGTTATCTTGTTCCGTGTTGACGTTCATTTATTTACATGTCTATGTTCACCTTGTTACAAATTGACATGCATCCTGTTACAAATTGACGTCCATCTTGTTACATATCGACATTCATCCAGTTACATGTTGACATTCATCCTGTTACATACTGAAGTTCATCTTGATACATCTTGATACGTTCATCCTGCTACATGCTGACGTACACCCTATTACATGCTGATATGTATCCTGTTACATGTTGACGTTCATCCTATTACATGTATACCTACATCCTGCTACCTGTTGACATGCATCCAGTTACATGTTGACGTTCGTCTATTTACATGTCGACGTTCCTCCTGTTACATGTTGACATTCATCCATTTACATGTCGATGTTCATCCTGTTACATGTCAACGTTCATCCTGTTACATGTTGACGTACATCCTGTTACATGCTGATATACATCCTGTTACATGTTGACATGCACCCTGTTACATGTTGACGTTCATCCTGTTACATGTTGACGTACATCCTGTTACATGTTGACGTTCATCCAATCACATGTTCATGTCCATCTTGTTACATGTTCATGTCCACCTATTTACATGTCGACGTCCGTCCTGCTACAAGTGTACCCAGTGTGTTAATATGTCTGTGTGTTTGTTAATGCCCGCCCGGTTAGACTTTTTCGGCCGAGTTAAGGACAAGGCGGGAGACATGGAGAGGATCCTGAAGGAGAAGGATAAACACGGTTTGTTCTCTCCCCACCGATGCCCAAACTGTTTGCGTTTACTTAGTTATTTATCGTTTTTCGCTTTTTTTTAATTACCTAAGCTAGCGGTGTTGCATAAGCCGCAGCTAGATTTCTTTAGCGCGGTATGATGGATAATCCTGAAATTATCCGGAGCATCGGCCTGTATGTTCCCGATAGTTACCTAAGACAGCGTCGACATAGATTTTTTCACATTCCTATACACAGGACCAACCTGCCGATGGTTATGCCTGTAGGAAGAGCTACCGCTATGTTGAACAATATCTCATTGGATATTGATCTGTTCCATGTGTCTGAAGGAGTTTTCCGAAGCGGGATTCTTCTACACCTTTAGCAATAGTTCTTGCATATATTTTATTGTAATGTATTTAAATGTATACAATTTAAATTTTTATAGTTTGTAATGTATATATTAATTGAAATAAATTTATTGAATTGAATTGAATTGAATTTCATAGTCCAAGTGACTTTGAAATCTAGCTATCATTTTTTTTTTAGTAAGAGAAATAGTTGTATTTTTATTATTTACATAAATATTTCAATTTCATACTATTTCTGTGAGTCTAAGCGGCTCATTATTAGAAATAGGTATCAAATTGTTGTAGAGTGGGTTCAAACCGAGAAACTCTGACTCAAGAGTCCACGACACTAACCACGGGACCACAACCCGACACAATGAGCTTATGCAACACCGCTTATCATGACCCTATTCAGGCTTCTAGTTTTTACGTTTTGTAGCCTATGCCTACTCGTGAGTGGATTTACTCTTTATGTTTAAAGTTACTATAATTTAATGCAATTTATGAGTGAAAATTCTAGGCAGAAACACTCGCTATTTCGTTTTTCGCCCTAACACGCGCTTCTGTGTTTTCCCCGCACCCCTATTCTCACCACCACTTTCCTATCCACCAATCACGTGCCATCCAATAAAAACACCGGCTCTAGACGTTGTGCGATTGGCCGGATGAGTGATACCTATGTTATAGGCATAATTTTATTTTAAATTCTTTTGAATTTCACAATATACTGTAAATACAATAATAACTAATAATAAATAATAATAACAATAACGCACCTAATGGTGCATAGGGCACTGCATCGTTTAGAAGCAGTGTTATCTTGATCGTCAAATACGCGAAGGAAAGGTGATCAGCCCTCCGCTTCAGGTGCCAGTCCAGGGTCATATTAAATAAACATTAGAATGAAAAATCACTGGTATTTATTTTGACCCTTTTGGGAACCAAACCCGGGACCTCCCGCATGGTAGCCTAGCGCGCTAACCACTACACTATGGAGGCAGACAAAAAAAGCAACGTCCGAGACATAACTATCTATCATTAGAACCCTAACTGTCCATCAAACCTCCTCCCTCTACCTCCTTCCCTAAACTCCCTTCTTCCTTTGCCTTCCTTATTATCATCAATTTGTAATTTATGTTTTTTTAAATGTTCAAGTACTATCTACCCTCTGATTGCAAACAGCTATATATGGTATCAAACGTTTTGACCAATATCACTCTATTTTTGGTTGGTTGGAAGATATCGCTTTGTAGCAATAAGCCCGCCAATGTACTTATTTCTTTTCTGTACATTAAGTTTAAATATTATTTTTTGACATCTCATCAAAGATGAAGAAGAAAATTTAAGTCTGGGGCTGACGACTAACAGATGTCTCTAGTGAAGTTCTAGCGATTCAAGAATAATGTTTCAAAAATTGGTTTGTATATATAGAACTTCCAAAATTTGAGTGGGGCGGCTGTCGATAATGGGTGGAATTGGTGAATGTTACACGTGTGTAAAGTGATCACTTGAATGAGCCTATGACGGTAAATGCCCAGACTTCCATTTTCTTCTTCGTCTTTGATGAGATGTCAAAAAATAATATGAAAATAACTCTTGTAATTGGAGATAATCCAGATTTTGTGAACAAGTATTTAGAAACACTTAATATGTTGTAAGTTTAAATAAATAAATCAATTTAATTCCTATTAGCACACTATCTGCGGGAAGGGTAATTTTACCTTTTCACTCGACTCGTCGTAAATCGCAAATAAGTTATTTTTACGCATGACTTTTGCGGCATCTTTTGATCTCATATCCATGTATACAGTACGGTTAAATGTTATCACTTCTTTTCAGAGATTTTTATCTACTATGATCGCGAATCCGCCTGCAGATGGTGTGTTAACATCTCTCTTTACTGTGCAGGATTCATAGCCAAGGTGAAGGAAGGGGCGGAGAACGTGCAGACTAAACTCCAGGCCAAGGCGGAGATCATAGGGCTGAAGGGCGCTCACTCAGACTCGGGCAGGCGTGAGTACACACCTTCATTACTGCGCAACATGTAAAGGCAACTGGCCGTAACTCGAGTCGCGGCTGTTTGGCGTAACACGGCCCAAAGCATTCTTATAACTGGCTTCTATCATTTTATTTTATTTTAACTCTTATCCGCACCCCGATGGTGCATAGGGCACTGCGTCATATAAACGCAATGTTATCTTGATCGTTTTACACATGAAGGAAAGGTGATCAGTTACCAGTCCAGGGTAATATTGAATAAGTATTACAGTGAAAAAATCACTTGTATTTATTTCACCCCCCTTGGGAATCGAACCCGGGACCTCCAGAACGGTAGCCGAGCGTGCTGACCATTACACTACAGAGGCGGACAATATCATATCAATATCTATCATATACAATCACAGACTGTGCTCCATCTCTTACCTTTACCGAGATATTCATTATCCAAATAGCCGCAAAATTGTATTAATTTGATACAACGCACACTCCTTCCAACAACGTCATATATCAAAAAACTAGATTTTTCAGGAGATCGTTTTTAAAGTGTAAAAACATAATAAAATGTATTAAAAATAAATATCAAGCCACTTATTGAACTTTTTACTGTGCAACAGATCTTTTTAGGTAAAACCTGACTATTTTTTCTCCGTTTAAAAAATATTTAGTATATTTAAAAAATAATTGAACAATACTTTTTCTTCAAAATGCAAAAACAACACTATCTGCCCTGTAGCGGGTAAATATTAAGTTAAAAATACGCCGCTTTTGCTGGGATATAGTACATTTTCTGGGCATTCTGAAAACATGCCCAACTGAAATTTGAGGTTTTTTTTATATATGACGTTGTTGAAAAGAGTGAGGGATATGTGTTGACAAAAAGCATCATTTTAAGTTAACTATAAACTTTATTTTTTTAGTTTATCTTAAAACTACTGTTTTTAACTTGCGGCTATTTGCCTTTGCACATTACTGCGGCTCAGCCGAGTCAAATATAAATGAAAGTAAAGAGAAAAGAAAGCAAACATTTTGATTGCGTTTGAAATGTTTTTAAATCTCATTACTCGTGGGCATGCAATATTCTAGCAGCCGTCAAGAAGGACGCTGTCTGCCATGAGAAATATTCAATATTTCGTGTGTTACCAACAGATGGCGCTGCCATCATTGTAATAAAGCCATTTTTAAAAGTATGTATTTGGAATATATACTGTGACTGATAAATGATGAAAAGTAAAAATAAAAATGAAAAGAAATTTTTTATTTTTTATTTTATTTTTTTAATTTTATTTGGTAAATAAATTAATGTAAAAAAATCACAAGGCATGTAAAATATATTATATCCGTAACATATATATATTTTTAAAGAAATATTATGGCCAGTTGATTGAAAATTGATCGTCCTTCTAGTCGGATTCCGTATAATTTTATATATGAAATATACATACACACTTTTATACATTCAAATGTGCAATTTGCGAATGTTAGTGGAAAAGGGAACAGAGGAAGACCGAGAAAAACTTGGCACGATCAGGTATGCCAAATACTTGAAAGCGGTCAGGTTGGGAGTCGAAGTAAGATAGAGATACATGAACGCGGAAGAGGCGAAGAATGTTTGCAAAGACAGAGTGGTGTGGCGTTCTATTCTCTCTGCCTACCCCTGCGGGGAAGCGGCCTGATGGTTATTTAGTTACAATAGTAAATTAGCCTCCCCACTCGTTGAACCCGTACCCGTGATTCGCCCTGAAGTAAGCCGTGTTGAACTCCGCCGGCTCTCCGTAGTCCCTCGTCTGCCTGACTATCGGCTGGTAGTCGAACCTGTGCGCCTCCATCGGGTGCGCGTAGTGGCGCCAAATCATCACGGATTCGTCCAGAACTGGTCCATTTGGGCCTGGTCTATTCGGCAATCCTCCATTCGGGCCTAGTCCATTCAACAATCCTCCATTTGGGCTCAGTCCATTCGAAAATCCTCCATTCGGGCTTAGTCCATTCGAAAATCTTCCATTTGGGCTTAGTCCATTCAACAATCCTCCATTCGGGCCTTGTCTATTCAATAATCCTCTATTTGGACCTGGCCTATCCGAAAATCTTCCATTTGGGCTAAGTCCATTCAACAATCCTCCATTTGGGCCTTGTCTATTCAATAATCCTCTATTTGGACCTGGTCTATCCGAAAATCTTCCATTTGGGCTTAGTCCATTCAAAAATCCTCCATTCGGGCCTTGTCCATTCAACAATCCTCCACCTGGGCTTAGTCCATTCGACAATCCTCCATCTGGGCTTAGTCCATTCAACAATCCTTCATTCGGGCTAAGTCCATTCAACAATCCTTCATTTGGGCTTAGTCCATTCGACAATCCTCCATCTGGGCTTAGTCCATTCAACAATCCTTCATTCGGGCTAAGTCCATTCAACAATCCTTCATTTGGATTTTGTCCATTCGCCAATCCTCCATTTGGACCTTGTCCATTCGCCAATCCTCCATTAGGGCTTAGTCCATTCAACAATCCTTCATTTGGGTTTTGTCCATTCGCCAATCCTTCATTAGGGCTTAGTCCATTCGCCAATCCTCCATTAGGGCCTGGTCCATGTGGAAGAGGGCGGTGCAGATGAGGCCTCCGATCCAAACGCCGCAGTCTTTCCAACAGCTTGTACCTCTCCGAGAATCCCTGGTCTTCTAATACGTTTCGGTCATGGCCACTTTCCAGTGCTCTCGGATTCCTCGCTGTTATTTCGAGATCGTACTGCAAAAATAATGAAAATTGAAGCGTTAATTGTTGTATTAAACACAGATTTTTTGACTCTACCAAGTTGTATTTTATCGTAAAAAAAACATAAAAAGTTTCGCCTAGTTATGGCATTTTTAAACAATGTCATAACTAGGCGAAACAATTGTCATAAAATAAATTTTTATGTGTTTTTTTTCAACAATTAATACGTAAATTATTATTATTAATACGTAAATGGAGTTCTACAAATTAAACGCCAAATCAATAAATAATAATGAAAATGTTATAAAATAAATTAACTTTGATTTATATATATATATATATATATATATATATATATATATATATATATATATATATATATATATATATATATATATATATATATATATACATATATATATATACATAAATATATATATATATATATATATATATATATATATATATATATATATATATATATATATATATATATATATATATATATATATATATATATATATATATAAACACACACACTCACACACACACACACACATATATTCATTTCAAGGTGGGACATGTCGGAAATGATATCGAAAGTAAAAATTAATTCAAATAAAAAAACACAATGCAAATTGAAGTGAACACCGTAATCCTAGGTACTCGTGATAGGAAATCGAAGGCATTTTTTTTACGACAGGGCATTGTCGTGATTTTACAACTAGGCCATAAACTGATGAATATAGGTCCGCCGTCGTAGTGTGGCGGTCGGCGCGTGTGGCTACCGAGCCAGAAGTCCTTGGCTCGACTCCCAGGGCGGTCAAGACTAGCTGAGATTAGTAATATTATTTTTTGACATCTCATCAAAGATGAAGAAGAATATCGAAGTCTCTCAACATTTTGAGTGTGTCCAAATACTTTTTCACAAATCTGGATTATCTCCAATTATAGGAATTATTTTTCTTATTATTTTTTGACATCTCAACAAAGATGAAGAGGAATATGGAAGTCTGGGCATTTTCGGGGCTGACGACTGTCATAGGCTGGTTTAAGTGATCGCTTTACACGCGTGTAACATTCACCAATTCCACCCATTATTGATAACCACACTACTCAAATTCTTGGAAGTTCTATACATATATATGTATATATATATATATATATATATATATATATATATATATATATATATATATATATATATATATATATATATATATATATATATATATATATATATATTTATATATATATATTTATATTTATATATATATATATATATATATGTATATATATATATATATATATATATATATATATATATATATATATATATATATATATATATATATATATATATATATATATATATATATATGTAATAAAATAACTAGGTACCTACCTATACATTTTATTAAGTACTTACAAAAAGTACCTACATAAAACAGTTCTACCACCAGATGCCGCATGCGTCGCTCAGAATAAAACAAAAGACTTCCGATAATATTATTAACTGTCAGAATCAGATAGATAGATAGATAGATAGATATAAAAATTATTATAAAGATAAATTAAGAATAAACTTTAATTACAAAGTAACACATTGTTTATTTTATTATTATACACCCACTTTGCATATTATTTACACCCAATTTACAAAAGAAAAATATTACCACGTTATATATATATATATATATATATATATATATATATATATATATATATATATATATATATATATATAAATAAACCTATGGGTCGTTAGCCCCGTAAATGCCCAGACTTCCATATTCTTTGTCATCTTTGATGCGATGTCATAAAATAATATGAAAAATAACTCCTGTAATTGGAGATAATCCAGTCAAGTCAATTTTTAATTTTTGTTTTTTTTTTTAATGTCCAAGTACTGTCTACCCTCTGATTGCAAACAGCTATATATGGTATCAAACGTTTTGACCAATATCACTAGTCTGTTTTTGGTTGGCTGGAAGATATGTTTTTGATTGCCTTTTGGCAATAAGCCCGCCAATGTCCTAATCTCTTTTCCTTCCATGAAGTTTAAATAAATAAATATACCCTATTTCGTATGCCGAAGCGCGTATTGTAAGAGAAACGAAAGTCACTTGCGACTTTTTTTAATGATCTTCACAAAGCAGGCTGTACAGATTATGGTCACGTTCGCAAAATACAAAAGACCCCGGTTTTAAAAATTGCGATCACGTCCGGACATTGTTCCTAATAACGTCCGCCAATCGCGTGTCGTCGAACCTCAATTTCGATTTCAAATTCGAAAAGAGAACGCTTGCTCAATTTTATGCGGGAAAAAAATAGTTTCTGGATTGTCTTTGAACGCGACCATAGATGGTTTTGACAGCTACTGTCAAAGTCTTCATCTTTTGTTTTGAATATTGAAAGCATTAACTTTGTGGATCATATTGACATATCGCTCACTCCTTTCAAGAACGTCATAAATCAAAAATCGTCATTTTTCAGTTGTGCATGTTTTCGGAATGCCCAGAAAATGTACTATATCCCAGCAAAAGAGGCATATTTTTAACTTAATATTTGCCCACTACAGGGCAGAAAGTGTTATTTTGCATTTGGAAGAAAAGGTATTGTTTAATTATTTTTTTTAAATATACTAAATATTTTTCAAATGGAGAAAAAACCTTCAGGTTTTACCTAAAAAGATTTGTTGCACAGTAAAAAGTTACATAAGTGGCTTGATATTTATTTTTAATGCATTGTGTTATATTTTTAAACTCTAAAAACGTTCTCCTGAAATATCACGTTTTTTTATTTATGACGTTCTTGAAAGGAGTGAGCGATATTATTTCGAGAAATAAAAATACTTTGTGTTCTGATCCACTCACATTTTTATTTAACCAACTAGTTTCGGCAACAACCTGTTGCCCTCTTCAGGGTTACATTTATTAGTAATAAATGTAACCCTGAAGAGGGCAACAGGTTGTTGCCGAAACTAGTTGGTTAAATAAAAATGTGAGTGGATCAGAACACAAAGTATTTTTATTTCTCGAAATAATATCTTCATCTTTTTCTTGTCTTTTTAGACTGTTGAGGTCAGCACTCTTCGTCCTCAGGTTGTAGACTCTTCTATCATGGACAACGTCACCTAGGCCATGCCTTGCAACCATGTTATCTTTCTACAGCATCCATGAATTATTTAGCCTTCTTCTAGATGTCTTTCGAGGAAGATCCATAGCGATTTCCTGGTTCAGAGTGACATCTGTCAAAATGTCATTTTCTAATAATAATAATAATAAAAAAAACTAGCTTACTAACCATCGCGTCGCTTCACTGCGAGGGTAGGCAGACAGAATAGAACGCCACACCAATCTGTATTTTTTTATAACTTACCTCCAAGCAAACAGTCTTCGTCTCTCCCACATTCGCAAAGCTAATCGCGCCAGTCATTGCGCAAATTTTATATACTGCACATTTCTAACTAACTGACCAACTTTCCATCACGCCACTTCCTGCAGGGGTAGGCAGAGAGACAAGAACACCACCCCAATCCGTCCTTGCAGACAATCTTCGCCTCTTCCACATTCATGCATCTCCTCATACATACCCGCCAATTATTCCGACTCCTGACCTGACTATTTGCAAATATTTGAAAATGTTCTATCACGCCAAGTTTTCTTCGGTCTTCCTCTGTTCCTGTGAGATTTCGAGGTATTGTATTGTTTAAAACCGAAAGTACGCGATTAGCGCGCTTGTCTTTGCTGTGATTCAATTATACGAATATTTTTCATCGAGATAGTTTTGTCACCCTATTATACGTTTTTATTGTATTCAATATTACCCTGGACTGGTACCTGAAGCGGAGGGCTGATCACCTATCCTTCTTGTGTTAACGATCAAGATAACACTGCGTTTATATAATGCAGTGCCCTATGCACCATTGGGGTGCGGATAAGGTGCAGATTTGAATGAATTATACGTTTTTAGTATTCTTTCTTATTCTAAATACCATCTCAATCTCGTCGCTTCTAACTGCCGGTAGAATAGCATTCCATGCCATCGGACCAGCAACGGCAAAGACATGGGATATTTAGAGCTGGGAAGGAAAAACCCATGGCAGTTGTAGTGGCCGATGGAGGCGTAAGACATCAGGCAATCCTATAGGGAATTCGTCTGGAATGCACAGACTTTTTTGATACTCTGAGGCCGTATTATGCATTGATTTGTACGTGAACAGATGGAGTTTACAGTGCAGTGCGTGCAGTAGTGGGGTGATATGACTGAATTTATCGATTTCAACATTTTGAGTGTGTTCAAATACTTGTTCACAAATCTGGATTATCTCCAATTATAAGATTAGCTAAATGCCCATACTTCCGTATTCTTCTTCATCTTTGTTGAGATGTCAAAAAATAATATGAAAAATAACTCCTATAATTGGAGATAATCCAGATTTGTGTACAATTATTTGGACACACTCAAAATGATACAATTGAAGACCAACTATGTGAGAAGTCGGAAAATAACAGGTAATATTGATCTAGGTGAAATACAGTGCCCTACGCACCACCGGGCGCCGATAAGATTATTCGTATTTCCTTTAACACTAATTGCAGTCGATCATATAGATGGCTCGTACATATTCCGTTGTATGTGTGTTTTTTACTTGATTTCGAATCGCCTTAAAAAGGGCCTTAGTTCAAAAAGTGCCTTCTTAGGTCTATTGCAATATCAGACGTGTAGGTGCAATAAAAGGTGTCGATCATTATAAATATCGGATATTTTACAATTGTCTTGGGGTATCTGGTTGTTCGGTGGTAGTGGTGACTAGGTTTTTACTGGTGAGGAGAGATCATTAGCGGTCTTTTTTGAGACATTTTAGGATATTTATTTGTGTTGATGAAGGGATATCTTGAATCATGAATGGACTTTTTTGGGACCTTTTTATATTTGTACTTATGAGGAGATATCATGAACTGTCTTTTTTGGGACCTTTTTTATTTGTACTTATGAAGAGAGATCATGAACGGTCTTTTTTGGGACCTTTTTTTATTTGTACTTTTGAGGAGAGATCATGAACGGTCTTTCTTGGGGCCGTTTTATATATCTGATGGGGAGGGATCATTAACGGTCTCTTTTGAGACCGTTTAATATTTGTTCTGATGAGGAGAGATCATGAACAGTCTCTTTTGGGACCCTTTTATTAATCACGTGCTTCAGTAGAGAGTGTGTATTATGCAGTGCGTTTTCAAACAGGCTTAGTAAGTCTCATCTTACCTTCATTGGCGCACTTCGTATCAGCAGTGCCGTCGCTTCGACAGCCAGATCATCGTCATCTTCAGATCTTTCCATCATCCGCTGTTCCGTTTCATCTAAAAGCTGTGATCGTCTCTCGTGGTCTTCGTCCTGAGTCCTGTTTTTATTGATCAGCCTCTTTTCAATCTTGATGAGCACTCTCTGTCTCTTTCTGACGTGTCTTTTTGCATCATTTCTCTCTTCATCGTCCTTTTGGACGTCTTCACCTTCTTGGCTCTTTTGCCCGAATTCATCAGCATCATCTTTGTCAAGTTTCACCTCACTTTTAACCACAATCTTTGGTGATAAGTAGTCGTCATCTTCTTCATCTTTATGTGCTACTTCCTCACAAATACAGGCACTTTCTTCTTTGATCAAATCAGAGATATCAGCTTCTCCGACTTCTAAATCTTGTATTTCTGTTGGTTTTCTTCTACCATCATTATTTTCTATATTTTTATCATTTTTATTGAAAAAAGCGTAGGGATTTTTTTCTTGTTTTCTCATATCTGTGGCAAAGATTTCAGAATTTAGTTTTTTCATATTTGCTCTGTAATTATTCTCGGGGACATCATATACGCTTGTTATTTTTGAATCTTGCAAATTCTCAAATGCATCTCGTGTAAAAACATATTCATTTGATGCCCTAATTTTTGGATGACGCATTTTCATTTCTTCAAGTCTGATTCTGTCATCTTTTTTTGTTTCGACTTTATCCGAGCGATGTTGTAATCTTGGTTTGAATTTTGCGCTATGTTCTTTTAACGTCTCTTCCAAATATCCCCCTTTACCGGACGTGACGGACCTCTGAAAATTGAATTTGAAATTTGCATTTTGAGATCTTCGTCATTTGGTTGTATCGGATGGGTTCACACCAAAAATGCAAGGTCACCGCTTACCTTAGACTTGTCGGCGCTACTTTCGTGTTTCGCTTCTTCGCTCATTCCTCTTGCAGTCTCCTGGAAGCCGTCTACAAGGTTCTTAAAATATTCTGTCGAAAAAAATAAACCTAGTGGCTCATTGTGATTGTAATGTCTTTGTCTGTCTTTATTTTTCGTGTATTGCCAATCTATATTTGACTCAGATTCCAGATAACCGTTGGTATTCTGTTCACCGGTTTCAATTTTTGGTTTTTCATATATACCAGCTTGGTTTTCAGCCTCTTTTGACGCTGGTCTGGTCCAATCATCTCTTTCAACTATGCTCCCTTTGGCTTTTTCTGCTAGCTTGGCGTTTTTCGATCCCACTTTGCTCAATTTAGCTGCTTCTTCATTTATAGTTTTTAAGTTGTTTTTTAATTTTAGCTTATCTTCGTTTCCTATATTGCTATCTGCCTCTTCTTCTTCTTCTTTATTTGACGGCAGTACTTTAAAGTTGACCGTTACCTTTTGTTTAATTTTTACAACTTCGTTTGGTCCAACTTCTTTCCTCATCGAAGTGTCTAGAACATCAGCAACCTTTTTTCCTTTTGGCTTTTTACTACATATACAGTTTTTCATCTCGTTCAAACTGTGACTGCCATTTTCTCCGTCTCTCTTCTCTGAGCTAACCGCAATATTTTCATTGAAATCATGGTTCATTGCATATTTTATCTGGGCCTTTTCAACTTCAACATTTTCGTAATCTCCAAAAAGATCATGGATTCTGTCATCATCTCTCGTACTCGCGTCAAACACCTTTGTAACTGCTCCAAACTGCATCAATCCTTCATTTATTACCTTGGGATCAGCATTTTGTAAGAGTTGTTGGCTTAGCGTCTTCCTTATGACAGCCGCCAAGGGCTTGTCTCTAGATTCAAGCATAGCCAAGTCTACTTTTTCAATAATCGCTCCAGGATGCTGCGAACGTAACACCCGCTCTGCGAAATCGCCATCTTCGATTTCAATCATTTTTATTATAGGCTTGTTTGATTTTACCGTCTCGGCTTTCATTCTTTCCTCAATCAGACTCGCTAATATATTGCTGACGGCTTCGAGTCTCGCTATATCCGAATTGTCGCTAGGATCATGTTTTTTGAAGGCGTTTTCAGCTAAAGGATTTTCATATCCTTTGACCATTATCGCGTTGGTTTCAGAAGCTCCGGTTTCGTCAATTTTAGCATCGTTTGGCGTCCGAACAGTCTGAGCTATCAATTTTGCTAGTGCGTCATTGGTCGGTTGATTGCCATCATATTCTACCTTTTCCAAGACTGCGTTTGGGTGGTGGGATTTCAACATCTGCAAGAAATTATCTGAATTTCCGCTGTTCAGATAAACGATTTTCACCGCGTCTGTGTTCTTCGTATACCCTTCCTTTTTCTTTCCGAGGTAACCGTTTATTACATTGTTATCTTGAGGAGATATTTTGGCATTGATCAGACTCAAAAGGGTTTGTTGGCCATCTTGAAAGTCCGACAAATCCAACGTTTCATATTCAACATTCGGGTGTTTAAATTTTGTGACTCTTTTAATGAACTCGTCTGGGTCTTCTCCGTCTCTTATCTCTGGTGGTTTGAATTCTGGAATTGTACTCTTGAATTCTGGAACTGCTTTTTTGAATTCTGGAATTGTTTTTTTTAATTTTGGAATTGTTTTCATGAAATCCGTAAATCTGGCGTTTTCTTCTCCGTTTGTTGGTTGTCCTTCTGGTGTGATCGTTTTAACGTCGTCTTCTTCATTTCTATAATCCCAGACAGGTGTAATTTCTTCATCTTTATATTTTTCAAATACTTGGACACGTTTTCCATTATTGTTTGCTCCAGAAACCACGACATTTTTTATTCTTTTTCCAAAAAGAGACGAAAACGACTGATCAACATAAAAAACGAATTAAATCAAAATTAGAATGCGATATTTTAAATTATATTCTTAACTGGAAAAAAAGCTAACTTATCATCACGCCGCTTCCCCGCAGGGGTGGACAGAGAATAGAACGCCACACCAATCAGTCTTTTTAAAAAAAATCGCCTTTTCCAAATTCATGCATCTCCTCATACATACCCGCCGATTATTCCGGCACCTGAAATGACCAAGTATTCCTAAGGAATACTTGGTATGATAAGTATTTGAAATACTTGATCATACCAAGTATTCCTCGGTCTTCCCTTGCTTCTATTTCCAACTACACTCGCCTCATAAATTTATTTTACTTTTTACTTCCTCGTTCCACGCGCTCAAACAATCTCTACACACCTTTTACGTTTGATGGATATGGACGCTTTATGTGTGAGTTCAAAACAGACATCTATGGTAGAATTGAGAGTGTATAAAAGAAAAAGAGAGAGACAGTGATCACTTAACCAGGCTGTGACAGGTCATAAGCCCTGTTTATACCCAGACTTCCATATTCTTCTTCGTCTATGTTGAGATATACATATTTTTTTTTACATGAAAATTCCAGCTTACCCTATGAGCGTCGCTCTCCACGGATATCTGATCGTTCGGGTACGTTTCCAAATCGTCGATTGGCGGTCTGTCCTCTCTCGGTACGGCCGCACAGAGCGCCGCCAGCGAGAGGAGAAGCACTGTAAACTGAAAAAAAATATGGCTATAATTTTCAATCACAATACCGTTAGTGTGTCCATATTTTGTTCACAAATTTGAATTTTTCCACTTAGCTGATTTTTACGTTGACATATCGCTCACTCCTTTCAAGAACGTCATAAATCAAAATTCGTCAATTTTCAGTTGTGCATGTTTTCGGAATGCCCAGAAAATGTACTATATCCCGGCAAAAGAGGCATATTTTTAACTTGACATTTACCCACTCCAGGGCAGAAAGTGTTGTTTTTGCATTTTGAAGAAAAGGTATTGCTTAATTATTTTTTTAAATAAACTATATATTTTTCAAATGGAGAAAAAACCATCAGGTTTTACCTAAAAAGATCTGTTGCACAGTTAAAAGTTCAGTAAGTGGCTTGATATTTATTTTTAACATAATGTGTTATATTTTTAAACTTTAAAAACGTTCTCCTGAAAAATCAAGTATTTTGATTTATGACATTCTTGAAAGGAGTGAGCGATATATTAACAGTTATGAAGAAGAATTTGAATGTCGAGAACACATGTCGCTCACTCCTTTCAACAACGTCATATATCAAATGACTTGATTTTTCAGAAGATCGTTTTTAAAGTTTAAAAATATGAAACAATGTATTAAAAATACATATCAAGCCACTTATTGAACTATTTACTGTGCAACAGATCTTTTTAGGTAAAACCTGAAGGATTTTTCTCCATTTTAAAAATATGTCGTAAATTTAAAAAAACATTTAAACACTACCTTTTCTTTAAAATGCAAAAACAACACTTTCTGCCCTGTAGCGGGTAAATATTGAGTTAAAAATATGCCGCTTCTGCTGGGATATAGTACGTTTTCTTGGCATTCCGAAAACATGCACAACTGGAAATTGACGATTTTTGATATATGATGTTGTTGAATGAAGTGAGCGATATGTGATAGAAGGTGTCAATTAATAAAAATAAAAAAATATGTATATAAATGTGTATATATATATATATATATATATATATATATATATATATATATATATATATATATATATATATATATATATATATATATATATATATATATATATATATATATATATATATATATATATATATATATATATATATATATATATATATATATATATATATATATATATATATATATATATATATATATATATATATATATATATATATATATATAATGGTGAACGTCACACGTGTCTAAAGCTTCCACTGAACCAGCCTATGACAGTCGTAAGCTACGTAAATGCCCAGACTTCCATATTCTTCCACAACTATGTTGAGATGTCAAAAAATAACAGGTAATTTTTTATATAGATAACACTCCGTCAATGAAATACAGTGCCCTACGCTCCACCGGGCGCCGATAAGAGTCGAAAAATAAAACTTTCACACTTTTTTTTACATCGTATAAAAACGTAACTATGCGTATATTGTATGGGCACGTCTCCTAGACGAATGTGCGTCCGGGAGTCGCGCGGTCGCGGCGCGAGGGTTAGCTACAGAGGACAGACACTCACCGCACGCTTCATGGCCGCACAGCTTTGCCCAACTGACGGCGAGTCGCGTTCGCTCCCATATTTATAGCGTTCACCGTTCGCCTAGCCGTTTTCTAAACAATCCAGATGAACCTTTTTCAATGGTGCTTTGTCTGCCTGCGTGGTGTATGGTCAGCGCGCTCAGCCCGGAGGTCCCTGGCTCGATTCCCAGCGAGGGGTAAAAATAAATATTGATGATTTTACAAACTAATATTTATTTAATATATATAAAAGATTTATATTATCCACTGACACTTAGTGATGGAATTGCATTTTTAATATATTATCAGATTAAAACCAATATTTTTAGCTTTTCCACTTTATTTTTATTTGACCAGCGACCGGGTTTCACAGCGACCAGTCTGATGATGTCGGTAACGACGAAACCCGGTCGCTGGTCAAATAAAATTAAACTGGAAAAGCTAAAAATATTTATTTTAATCTAATAATATATTAATATATATAACACCAAATGTAAAAATTATACATTCATATTTTTATTATTATTTAATCCTCATCCGAAACCGATGGTGCATAGGGCACTGCACGATATAAACGCACTGTTATCGTGATCGTTAACACATGAATGTATGTATATATATATATATATATATATATATATATATATATATATATATATATATATATATATATATATATATATATATATATATATATATATATATATATATATATATATATATATATATATATATATATATATATATATATATATATATATATATATATATATATATATATATATATATATATATATATATATATATATATATATATATATATATATATATATATATATATATATATATATATATATATATATATATATATATATATATATATATATATATATATATATATATATATATATATATATATATATATATATATATATATATATATATATATATATATATATATATATATATATATATATATATATATATATATATATATATATATATATATATATATATATATATATATATGCTAAGATGATATGAGATCCAAATACAGACTCCCTCCAATAGTAAAATCCATATTCAGACTAGCTTCTATAGTAAGATCCAGATTCAGACTAGCTTCCATAGAAAGATTCAAATTTAGACTCGCTCCTTATAGAAAACGTAAAAAAAGATACAGGGGTAGCTTCATTCACTTCGCCTCAACCTTAGAACTCTCCACGTCCCTCTAAATTGTCTTCAGAGTCGGAATAATGAGGAGACGCGTGAATGTGGAAGAGGCGACGATTGTTTGCGAAGACGCACTGATTCGGCGTTCCGTCACGGTCAGTCAGCGAGCCGAACAGAATGCTTGTGCTCGGTAACGAAGAGAGTCGACGATCTTTTGTATTTTATAATATTTGTATTAACTGTGTTACCTAACATCGCCGCACATTCTCCGCTTCCTTCCGGTCACAGCTGAGGAAGCGAAAACGGTCACATACGCATTCATTACCATCAAAAAGTCATTAATTTTGTATCATTTTTTAATTTAATTAACGTAATTATGGGTTTGTCCCGTGCATGTTTGAAATTCCACCGAAAACAATGCGGATTTTCTTGCTAAATATAAGCCATCTAAAAAATATGAGTTTCAATATATCGCTGACTCCTTTCAAGAACGTCATATCGCTCACTCCTTTCAAGAACGTCAGAAATAAAAAAACTGATTTTTCAGGAGAACGTTTTTAAAGTTTAAAAATATAATACAATGTATTACAAATTAATATCGAGCCACTTATTGAACTTTTTACCGTGCAACAGATCTTTTTAGGTATTATCTGAAGGTTTTTTCTCCATTTGAAAAATATTAAATATGTTTAAAAAAATAATCAAAGAATACCTTTTCTTAAAAATGCAAAAACGAAATTTTCTGCCCTGTAGCGGGTAAATATCGGTTAAAAATATGCCTCTTTTGCTGAGATATAGTACATATTCTGGGCATTCTGAAGACATGCACAACTGAAAATTGACGATTTTTGATTTATGACGTTCTTGAAAGGAGTGAGCGATATATCAAAAATCGTCAATTTTCAGTTGTGCATGTTTTCGGAATGTCCAGAAAATGTACTACATCCCAGCAAAAGCGGCATATTTTTAACTTATTATTTACCCGCCACGGGGCAGATAGTGTTGTTTTTGCATTTTCAAGAAAAGGTATTGTTTAATTATTTTTTTAAATATACTAAAAAAATTTCAAATGGAGAAAAAATCTTCAAGTTTTACCTAAAAAGATCTTTTGCACAGTAAAAAATTCAGTAAGTGGCTTGATATGTATTTTTAATACATTGTATTATATTTTGAAACTTTAAAAACGATCTCCTGAAAAAATCAAGTTTTTTGATTTATGACGTTGTTGAAAGGAGTGAGCGATATGTAGAGACTGCCACATCATAGTATCAGTGTGCTCGGTTTATACCGAATCAAGAAGTATACTCCAAAAATTAAATGTCTCGCAATTTTGTACCTTCAGGAATTTAAAGAATCGTGATTTTAAGTTTCTACGTATTAAATATCTCGTGATTTTTAGATTCCATTAATTAAATATGTCGTGATTATAAGCTTCCAATAATTAAATTGTTTGCCTCCGTAGTGTAATGGTCAGCACGCTCGGCTACCGTTCTCGAGGTCCCGGGTTCGATTCCCAGGGAAGGGTTAAATAAATATTAGTGATTTTTTAATTCTAATATTTATTCAATATTATCCCGGACTGGTAACTGAAGTGGAGGGCTGATCACCTTTTCTTCATGTGCTAACGATCAAGATAACACGTTTATATGATGCAGTGCCCTATGCACCATTGGGGTGTGGATAAGGGTTTGATTGATTGAATAATTAAATATCTCATGAGTTTTCGATGCCATTATTTAAATATCTCGTGATTTTAGGCTTCTAATAATTAAATATCTTATGAGTTTAAGCCTTCACTAATTAAATATCTCGTGAGTTTAAGTTTCCTCCAATGAAATATTTCGTGAATTTAATCTTCCATTCATTAAATATCTCGTGATTTTAAGCCCCCACCAATTAAATATCTCATAATTTTAGGCCCTCACCAATTAAATATTTCATAATTTTAAGCCCTCACCAATTAAATATTTCATAATTTTAAGCCCTTACCAATTAAATATCTCATAATTTTAAGCCCTCCCCAATTAAATATATCATAATTTTAAGGCTTCACCAATTAAATATCTCATAATTTTAAGCCCTCCTCAATTAAATATCTCGTAATTTTAAGCCCTCACCAATTAAATATCTCATATTTTTAAGCCCTCACCAATTAAATATCTCGTAATTTTAAGCCCTCACCAATTAAATATCTCATAATTTTAAGCCCTCCCCAATTAAATATCTCATCATTTTAAGCCCTCACTAATTAAACATCTCATAATTGTAAGCCCTCCTCAATTAAATATCTCATAACTTTAAGCCCTCACCAAGTAAATATCTCATAATTTTAATCCCTCACCAACTAAATATCTCATAATTTTAAGCCCTCCCCAATTAAATATCTCATAATTTTAAGCCCTCACTAATTAAATATCTCAACATTTTAATCCCTCACCAATTAAATATCTCATAACTTTAAGCCCCCACCAATTAAATATCTCAAAATTTCAAGCTTCAGAGAATTAAATCTCGTATTTTGTAAAACCATTTCCTCGCAATTTTAATCGGTTTCCTTTTACTGTGAGTTTAAAATAAATCATAGGCCGTCATAAGGAAAATACTTACACATACTATAGTGAAATAATTCAGGAAACCTAATAAAAGCCTTCGCATAATATCACGTAGGTAATCACTAAACCTGACACAATTAGACCCGTGACTCATGGCTAACGGTTACTTTCCGGTTATATGATTCGGATGGTAATCGTTTCTTTTTCTCAGTAAAACGTCTCTAATCCGTCGGAATGCGGGAAAAGTCTTCTTCTTCTTGGTGTAGGCCTTGCGGCCTGTTTTTAAGAGAGATTAGCCTCCTGCGATGTCGATTCCCAGCTGTCAATCCATCCCTTTGGTCGTCTACCTTGGGGGTGGCCGTGCAGTGCAATGTGGGGAGTTTGGATGGTTCCATTCTCCTCACACGCGCACACCATTGTCTCCTTCGTTGCTTTCCCACATGAAATATTAATAATTTCATCTAATTTAACATACTTAACTTATAAAGGATTGTGTTAGGCTCGTGAAGTGTTTATAACAGCCGATATAATCAATATTTTCATTCATCATTTTCTTTTGCGAAATTCGCCTTCGTGAAAACTTTGTTTTCGTAAGTTGGCAATGAATGACGTCACAGAAACGAATCCACACTACTACCATTACGGCTATATAATAATAATAATAATAAAGCCCCTATCCGCACCCCAATGGTGCATAGGGCACTGCGTCATATTAACGCAGTGCTATCTTGATCGTTTACACATGAAGGAAAAGTGATCAGCCCTCCGCTTCAGGCACCAGTCCATGGTAACATTGAACAAATATTACAGTGAAAAAAAAAAACGGCTATATAAAGCAGACACATAAAGGGATACGCCCCATAACACGCCCGATGACGTAAAATTTGATGACGTACAGCGGTGTCCGTCTTTCATTTTATAAAAATATGTAAAGTTTAAACCTTCATATCTCCCTTAGTTCCCTACAGATGTCAATAAGAATGCTACCGATAGTCTTGTGATTTTTCATAGTAATTTACTAGCCAATAATAACACGTCACGAGAATGGCTCATTCGCCCACCGTAGTTCGCGCTGGAAGAGAGCGTCGAACCTTGGCCATTTAGTTTTATTATTATATGGCCAGTTTCCTTGAAGAAACACATTCTTTTATGGTGTTTTTTCGGAAATAATTTACATTTGTGGTAAAGGCGCCATATTTGCGTCAAGTCAGTGAACGGACGGCGACTCTAACATTAAATAATAAAATCTTATTTCAGCATTTTTCACTTCGCTTTTAAATTTTTATATGGTTAAATTAAATCTTAATTTTTTTTATAAATAGAAAAATATTTGTATAACTTGTAAAATTATATTTTAACCATACAAAAACAACACTTTTTTTACAATATTGAGAATAAAATCGAATAGCAGCTTCGAATATAGTGAGAATGAAATCGAAATGCAGCTTCGAATATAGTAAGAATAAAATCGAATTGCAGCTACGAATATAGTAAGAATAAAATCGAATTGTAGCTTCGAATGTAGTTAGAATAAAAACGAATTGCAACTTTGAATATAGTAAGAATAAACTCGAATTGCAGCTTCGAATATAGTAAGAATAAACTCGAATTGCAGCTTCGAATATAGTAAGAATAAAATCGAATTGCAGCTACGAATATAGTAAGAATAAAATCGAATTGTAGCTTCGAATGTAGTAAGAATAAAAACGAATTGCAACTTTGAATATAGTAAGAATAAACTCGAATTGCAGCTTCGAATATAGTAAGAATAAACTCGAATTGCAGCTTCGAATATAGTAAGAATAAAATCGAATATAATTAAAATAAACTCGAATCGCAGCTTCGAATATAGTAAGAATAAACTCGAATTGCAACTTCGAATATAGTAAGAATAAACTCGAATGGCAGCTTCAAATATAGTAAGAATAAAATCGAAATGCAGCTTCGAATATAGTAAGAATAAAATCGAATATAGTAAGAATAAACTCGAATTGCGGCTTCGAATATAGTAAGAATATAATCGAATATAATAAGAATAAACTCGAATTGCAGCTTCGAATATAGTAAGAATAAAATCTAATATAATAAGAATAAAATCGAATTGCAGCTTCGAATATAGTAATAAAATCGAATTGCAGCTTCTTTCACATCACTTTTAAATTTAAGTATATTAAACTATATTATTTTTATAGGTATATCAGAAACTGTCAACAATCGCGACTCTCGAAAATCAGCATAGAAATCCAGATGGTTGGAAATTACGCTAGCTTACGAGGGTTGAAATTCCAGCTGTGCAAAATCTATCATGAATATATGGTTGTTCCAGCCAGCTCCCTGGAGTCGTCCGCGGCCAGCGGGGGCTCCCGGCGCGCGGGGGGCGCCACGGAGCCCAGCCACTCCATGGAGATCGCGCAGGTGCTGCTGTCGCTGCTGCACGCCTGGGGGCTGGACCCCGACCTGGACCGCGTGTGCGAGGCCAAGCTGGGGCTGCTCAGGCCCATGGTGAGTGCTGGTGTCCCCCGGTCGACTGTCGCTTGAGAGTGTGTGTCCCCCGGTCGACTGTCGCTTGAGAGTGTGTGTCTCCCGGTCGACTGTCGCTTGAGAGTGTGTCTAGGGCAGCTCAAACTGTGCCAATTCCTGGAATACAGGGATATTGAAAGGTTGTTAATGTTGATTCCCGGTAAAATCGGATTTTTTTTTCTCATTTTCTATAATTTAACCAACTTGGTTCATAAAATTCTCATGCTTTGCAAGAGAAGGTCTGTCAGGAAGCCTGGACGCTTCAAAATGTTCAAGTATTTGGACACATTCAAAATGTTATTCTTTATTTTGTCTCCGAGTTTCAGCAGTTTCTAGTCGCCTAGAGTAGGTGTTGGCCATCGTCCAGCATCCGAGAGATGTCAAAACGTACCTTGATGCATGCCTTCTGTCTCCAGGTGGCTGTCAGCTTCGGCGTGCTGTCCAAGGGCGGGCAGATGTCCGTCCAGCTGCCCACGTGGCAGAACGCCCTGCCCGCCAGCGCGCTGCCCGCCGTGCCCGCCGCCGCCGCGCCGCCGCTGCCCGCGCAGCTGCTGCGCCAGGAGATGCTCACCAGGTAACAAGACAAGACGACTGGACAACAGCCTACAGAGCACATATCGGACATCAGATCCGTGATAGTTCATAAGGAACTATCACGAGAGGTGGTATCGTACATGATAAAACTAGTGAAGGACATTGGTACCATTGTAACGGTATATACACGGGTCTACCAAACAATAAAATGAATCGACTGCAATCAGTGTTAAACGCAGCAGCGAGACTAATTTTTGGAATTTCTAAATTCAGTCACATCACCCCACTACTTCACAAACTCCACTGGTTACGCTTTCCCGAAAGGGTTGAGTATAAACTCTGCCTACTCATGTATAAATCAATACACAATATGGCTCCAGAGTATCTTAAGGAGCTGTGTATTCCAGATGAATTGGTTGATAGACGTCTCACGCTTCCATCGGCTACAACATCTGCAATGGGCAAAGTGATCTTACCGGCTCGCAACCAACGCACTAAATTTGGCGAGCGTGCCTTTGCTTTTGCAGGACCGACGGCGTGGAATGCTCTTCCACCAGTGGTTAGAAATAGTGAGAGTGAGATGATCTTTAGAAAAAGACAAAAAACAAATTTGTTTGCTAAATCGTTTCCACCATAATATTTTCCCCAATTCATTCACAGTGAAGCGCCCTTGAGGTATTATTTTACGAAAATGGCGCTATATAAGTTATCCAAATTTATTATTATTATTATTATTATAAACCAAGCTAGGACACACAATGCCGAACCCTCTTTTAGTGGAACGGAAGGCCTGTTGACGAACTAAACCAACCTAACTTCACCCATACAGTATAGTAGGACCTATCGGACATTGGATCCGTGATAGTTCATAAGGAACTGTCACGAGAGGTGGTATCATACATGATAAAACTAGCCAAGGACATTGGTACCTTAAATCATGCTAGGATACACAACAGCATACAGTCCTAGCTTCTAGCCACACATGCTACGTAGACTCTCGAGCCTACTTGCCCATATATACTGCTCTAACCATTCTCTACATGGCCAAATCATGGCGTTTATCACGATTGATGAGTGTGTCTGGTTTCCTTGCAGGCTGTTCACTGCGCGCCTGCACTGGGAGCTCAGCACTACGCTGACCTCCAATCACCTGCTGGCAATCATCGCGCTGGCCAACACGCTCATGTCCATGAACAACGCCACATTCATCCCGGAGCAGGAGTTCCACAGGAAGATGCACAGGTACCTGTGTAGAGCGCAGGCAGTCCGCACGGCTCTCCTAGCGATTTATTTATCATTTTCATATTATTTTTTGACATCTCATCAAAGATGATGAAGAATATGGAAGTCTGGGCATTTACGGGGCTGACGACCGTCATAGGCTGGTTTAAGTGATCACTTTGCACACGTGTAACATTCACCAATTCTACCATTATTGACAGCCACAATACTCGAATTCTTGGAAGTTCTATATATATGAAACAATTTTGAAACATTATTCTTGAATCACTAGAACTTCACTAGAGACATCTATTGGTGAGATGAAAAGAAGCTTTTCACTAAGCAGAAACTCTTATATTAGTATGTGAGGTCCGAATCCTGGATTATAATCACACACATGAGAAACGCCAGAAAATATCATTTTAATTTTTATTATTTAAGCTTTTAATTTGACCATATAATATATTTACAACATTTTGAGTGTGTCCAGATACTGGTTTCACAAAATCTGGATTATCTCCAATTACAGGAGTTATTTTCATATTACTTTTCGACAAAAAGTGTGCTAGTTTTCGTAATTTTGGTACTCAATACGCTTCTTGAGTTTCCCAGCAAAGTAATGCCTTTCCGACGTTCCTTTAAAGTTATTAGAGAAGGTGCGAATATCGCTCACTCCTTTCAAGAACGTCATAAGTCAAAAAACTTGATTTTTCAGGAGAACGTTTTCAAAGTTTAAAAATATAATGCAATGTATTAAAAAGAAATATCAAGCCACTTATTAAACTTTTTACTGTGCAACAGATCTTTACAGATGAAACCTGAAGGATTTTTCTCCATTTGAAAAATATTTATTATATTTAGAAAAAATAATTAAACAATACCTTTTCTTCAAAATGCAAAAACAACACTTTCTGCCCTGTAGCGGGTAAATATGAAGTTAAAAATATGCCGCTTTGGGTGGGATATAGTACATTTTCTGGGCATTCCGAAAACATGCACAACTGAAAATTGACGAATTTTGATTTATGACGTTCTTGAAAGGAGTGAGCGATATGTGTCTCATGAAGTATTTTTATTTTTATTTTTAATAAAATTTCAATATCTGTGTTTTTATTATTAACAAAAATACTAAAATTTCTTACTATTTCTGTGAGCCTAAGCCGCTCATTGTAGGAAATAGGTATCAAATTGTGGTAGAGTGGGTTCGAACTGAGAAACTCTGGCTCAAGAGCCCGCGACACTGACCACGGGACCACAACCCGACACATTAATCAATGAGTGATATGTCTCCGGCAGGGTTTCGGGGAGGTCTTCCGTCTCGTCGTGGTCCAAGGGAGAGGAAGAGAGGGAGGAGGCGTACGGCCAGCAGCAGGCACACATCAAACAGGGCTGGTCACTGTTGGCCACCCTGCACTGCGTGCTGCTGCCCGACAAGCTCATTGCCGCAGGTAAACACGCACAAACATGTCTCGACAGCTGTGAAGAAGGGGTTGTGGTATATTATTTTAAAGATAATTTTTTTATTATTTTGTTTAAATTCTTTTGAACTAACTAACTAACCAACCGTCACGCCGCTTCACCGCAGGGGGGGTAGGCAGAGAGAATAGAGCGCCACACCACTCTGTCCTTGCAAACATTCTTCGCCTCTTCCACGTTCATGCATCTCCTCATACATACCCGCCGATTGTTACGACTCCTAACCTGACCACTTTCAAGTATATAAATATATATAAATATATATATATATATATATATATATATATATATATATATATATATATATATATATATATATATATATATATATATATATATATATATATATATATATATATATATATATATATATATATATATATATATATATATATATATATATATATATATATATATATATATATATATATATATATATATATATATATATATATATATATATATATATATATACATATATATATATATACATATATATATATATACATATATATATATAAATTCTTTTGCACTATACAAAATTACATAAATTCAAATACAAATAAAATATAAATACAAAAAATGATCCCACAAAGGCATGGCCTGTGTGTGGGGTATACAATATAATTTAGTTCATAGTAAAATGTGTTATTATTATCTATACAAATATTTCAATTTCATACTATTTCTATAAGCCTATGCTGCTCATCATTAGAAATAGGTATAAAATTGTGGTAGAGTGGGTTCGAACCGAGAAACTCTGACTCAAGAGTCCGCGACACTAACCACGGGACCACAACCCGAGACTTATTTACTGGGTCGTCCGGTATTTGCGTGAAAGTTGTAACTTTTTATCCGGGCTTGGTACACAGTCTGCGCCGGCTAGGATAGTGCCTGACTCTTGTTTGGCACATAGTCTGTGCCGGCTGGGATTGTACCTGTCTCGTTTTAGGCACACAGTCTGTGCCGACTAGGATAGTGCCTAACTCTTGTTTGGCACACAGTGTGTGCCGGCTTGGCTAGTGCCTGACTATTATTTGGCACACAGTATGTGCCGGCTAGGATAGTGCCTGACTCTTGTTTGGCACACAGTCTGTGCCGGCTAGGATAGTGCCTGACTCTTGTTTGGCACACAGTCTGCCGGCCAGGATAGTGCCTGACTCTTGTTTGGCACACAGTCTGCCGGCCAGGATAGTGTCTGACTCTTTTTTGGCACACAGTCTGTGCCGGGCGGGATAGTGCCTGACTCTTGTTTGGCACACAATCTGTGCCGGATAGGAGTGCCTAACTCTTGTTTGGCACACAGTCTGTGCCGGCTAGGATAGTGCCTGACTCTTGTTTGGCACACAGTCTGTGCCGCCTAGGATAGTGCCTGACTCTTGTTTGGCACACAGTCTGCCGGCCAGGATAGTGCCTGACTCTTGTTTGGCACACAGTCTGCCGGCCAGGATAGTGCCTGACTCTTGTTTGGCACACAGTCCGTGCCGGGCGGGATAGTGCCTGACTCTTGTAGGCACACAGTCTGTGCCGGCTTGGCTATTGCCCGACAGTGTGTCTCATTGCCATGTCTCCTTGCTTGTCTTCAGGCTCCAAGAACTTCAAGCGGCCGCAGGTGGAGATGATGGCCCGCCGGTGGCAGCACCAGTGCCTGGAGGTGCGCGAGGCCGCGCAGGCCCTGCTGCTGGCCGAGCTGGGCAGGTGAGGCGACCCGACCTCCCGTCGGCCGGCTAGGGTGATCACCATCACTCGAAAAATATATCAACATATTACTGTTTAATTGTCTGCCTCCGTAGTGTAATGGTCAGCACGCTCGGCTGCCGTTCCGGAGGTCCCGGGTTCGCTTCCCAGGGGGGGTCAAATAGATAAAAGCGTTTTTTTTTTCACTGTAATATTTATTCCGGAGGTTCTGGGTTCGATTCCCAGGGGGTTCAAAGAAATATAAGTGAATTTTTCACTGAAACATTTATTCAATATTACCCTGGACTGGTACCTGAAGCGGAGGGCTGATCGCCTTTCCTTCATGTGTAAACGATCAAGATAACACTGCGTTTATATGACGCAGTGCCCTTTGCACCATTGGGGTGCGGATAAGGGTTTTATTATTATTTATTTTATTATTAATTTTAATAAAAAGTGTATTTTTTATATTAGATACTGTATATGTGTATTATAATATAATAAATAAACTAAAAATATATATTTGAAGTCACATAAGTGGAAGTCCTGACCGCACGGTGTGTTGCGCTTCCAGACTCGGCCCCAAGGGCCGGAAAGCCCTGGTGGACAGCTGGGCGCAGTACCTGCCGCTCTACACGCAGACGGAGAGCATCAACACGCAAGTGCCTCCTCCGCAGCAAGTGCAAGGGGACAAGGTGAGTCGAGCCAGCCGGGTCCATCCTGAGACTACACACCCCGTCTCCACTCCTGCCCCTGGCAAACAGTCCTAGCTTCTACACACATGTGTGTAGACTCTCGGGGCTACTCTCATATATCGCTTACTCTTTTCAAGAACGTCATAAATCAAAAAACTTGATTCAGGAGAACGTTTTTAATGTTTAAAAATATAATACAATCTATTAAAAATAAATATCAAGCCACTTATTGAACTTTTGACTGTGCAACAGATCTTTTTTAGGTAAAACCTGAAGGTTTTTTCTCCATTTGAAAAATATTTAGTGTATTTAAAAAAATAATTAAACAATACCTTTTCTTCAAAATGCAAAAACAACACTTTCTGCCCTGTAGCGGGTAAATATTAAGTTAAAAATAACACGCTTTTGCTGGGATATAGTATATTTTCTGTGCATTCTGAAAACATGCACAACTGAAAATTGACGATTTTTGTTTTATGACGTTCTTGAAAGGAGTGAGCGATATACTGCCATAACCATTCTCTACATGGCTACACCATCTAATACACCCTTGATCTTCCCAACTATACCTGCCTCAGCTGCACATATATACCTTCTGTTCTCTTCACTCCTGATCCTAGCATACAGTCCTAGCTTCTAGCCACATTGCTAACTCCTTTCAACATCGTCATATATCAAAAATCGTCAATTTTCAGTTGTAAGTAACAATCAAGATAACACTGCGTCAATACGATGCAGTGCCCTATGCACCATTGGGTGCGGATAAGGGTTAGAAGAAGAATCCTGAATTATAATCGCATGCATGGGAAACGCCGGAAAACATCCTTTTCATTTTATAATTTTGCATATCAGGGATCGATTTTGACTGGCGTCCCGTCTACTTTGCAGGAAGAGGAGATGGAAGAAGAGGAAGAGGAGGAGGAGGCCATGCGGAAGCCGTCTTCCATGGCCGAGCTGAAGAGGAAGCAGACCACGGCCGTCGTCCTGCTGGGGGTCATAGGCGCTGAATTCGGCCAGGACATTAATAGCGAAGGTAGACAATGATTCCGTAGCGATATGATGCTGCTCCGATATGAGGTCAGGCCGATCAGTCCAGCACTCCACGTTCTTGGATCGAGGAGTGTAACTAGTTGAGAAGGAAATGGAGGAGAGATAGGACATGAGAAGGTGAAAAGCAGCATATATATATATATATATATATATATATATATATATATATATATATATATATATATATATATATATATATATATACATTTATATATATATATATATATATATATATATATATATATATATATATATATATATATATATATACATTTATATATATATATATATATATATATATATATATATATTTATATATATATATATATATATATATATATATATATATATATATATATATATATATATATATATATATATATATATATATATAAATGTATATATATATATATATATATATATATATATATATATATATATATATATATAAATGTATATATATATATATATATATATATATATATATATATATATATATATATATATATATATATATATATATATATATATATATATATATATATATATATATATATATATATATATATATATATATATATATATATATATATATATATATATATATATATATATAAATGTATATATATATATATATATATATATATATATATATATACATTTATATATATATATATATATATATATATATGTATATACATATATGTATATATATATATATATATATATATATATATATATATATATATATATATATATATATATACATAAATGCATTCAAAATCTTAAATCTTCCAAAGCTATTCGCCAACTGCTTTGAAGTTTTGATACAACGTTGCATTCGAATACGCGCTCTTTTTCATAAGCCCACACTGTGATAGATAAAAACTTGTGTTTCTAAAACAGCTTTTTCGACCGCAATGGCAGCGCCATCTGTTGAAAGCAGACTGCAACACCTTCAGTACTAAAAAAAAAAATTGCTCACGGCGGACAGTATGCTTCTTGACGGCTGCCGTCTCTTTTCGACTGCACCGTTGTATCGTAGATTTTCTAATATCGCTTCAGAGGCATTGCGAAATGAAACGCGCTACAGCTGCGTGCTTTCTGTTTTCTTGCTTTTTCTTTTAACCGGACTGAGCCACCACCCGATTCATATCTCCCTGGAGCGTTTGGTTGGCTTGCCATGTAGATACCCCCTTCACGCTTAGCGAGCCAGTACAGTGTGATTTTTATTTTCGCCAATAATCATTTCCAACATTTTGAGTGTGTCCAAATACTTGTTCACAAAATCTGGATTATCTCCAATTACAGGAGTTATTTTCATATTATTTTTGACATCTCATCAAAGATGAAGAAGAATATGGAAGTCTGGGCATTTACGGGGCTGACGACCGTCATAAGCTGGTTTAAGTGATCACTTTACACACGTGTAACATTCACCAATTCTACCCATTATTGACAACCACACTACTCAAATTCTTCTTTAAATTCTCCTTTACATCTCACCAATAGATGTCTCTAGTGAAGTTCTAGTGATTCAAGAACAAGGTTTCTAAATTGTTTCATATATACAGAGCTTCCAAGAATTTGAGTAGTGTGGTTGTCAATAATGGGTAGAACTGGTGAATGTTACACGTGTGTAAAGTGATCACTTAAACCAGCCTATGACGGTCGTCAGCCCCGTAAATGCCCAGACTTCCATATTCTTCTTCATCTTTGATGAGATGTCAAAAATAATATAATAATCATTTCACTATCTTGAGTGTGTCCAAATCCTTGTTCACAAATCTGGACTAAAAGCGATTGCACTTGGGAGTCATTTATACATATTCTTCTTCATTTATGTTGAGATGTAAAAAAAAATGTAAAAAACAACTCCTAATGGGAGATAATCCAGATTTGTGAACAAGTATTTGAACGCACTCATAATGTTGTAAAGAAAATGGAAGTCTGGGTATGTACAAGGCTAATGGCCTGTCAGACGCTGGTCAAGTGATCACTATCCTGTCTTATATATTTTTTTCAATTCGCAAAAAAACTTGAATTTCATACTATTTCTGTGAGCCTAGGCGGCTCTTTATTACAAATAGGTATCAAATTGCGGTAGAGCGGGTCTGAACCGCGAAACTCTGACTCAAGAGTCCGCGACGCTAACCGCGGGACCGCAACCCGACACAAATTCTAAATATTCCATTCCGCCAATCATGGGTAGAATTGGTGAAAGTTACACACGCGTGAAGTGATCACTCAACCAAACCTGTGACGGGCCGTAAGCCCCAAGCCGTATTCATAATATCATTCTAAGTAGGTACTTAGAATGATATTATGAAAATATTTCAAAAATTTCAAAAATAATAATGAAAATTGTTGAAACGCGTTTTTTTTTCACTGTAATATTAATTCCGGAGGTTTGATTCCCAGGGGGGGTCAAATGAATATAAGTGAATTTTTCACTGAAACATTTATTCAATATTACCCTGGACTGGTGCCTGAAGCGGAGGGCTGATCACCTTTCCTTCGTGTGTAAGCGATCAAGATAACACTGCGTTTATATGAAGCAGTGCCCTATGCACCAATGGGGTGCGGATAAGGGTTTTATTATTATTATATCAATATTTATTCAATATTTCCCGCGTTTTTCGTAATGATCAGTCCTAAGGCCTGCAAATGCCCAGACTTCTTCAATTTTCTTCTTCATCTATGTTGAGACCTCAAAAAAAAATTACGACATCCAGCCAGCCTGCGTTTATTCCACTGCCAGCATGTGTGTCTTGTTTTTTAAATCAATCATATTTTTCAAGCATACGTTTTTTCCCTCTTTACTAATTGCATCCCTCGTTGAAATCTATCCCAAACAGGAGCGGCGAATAATAAAAGGAGACAAGGCGACGACGTGCGTAGGAAAAATTCCGTTGTCGAAGGTACGTACCTTGCTACTTATGCGCACGATTTACCGCACTTCCCGCACCCCGAACGCTTCAAGCAGTATCCTCCACTTTAGCACCGAACCAAATTGTTCCACGATTCTATATTTGGTCTAGAGTTGAGGGTGAAATTTCGAGGCCGCGTCACGTTTATCAGGCACATTTCGTTACACGAGAGAGAAGGAAGAGAAAGGGTGTAGAAAGTGCATTATTAACCCTTATGGGGAAACATGTCCTCACTAATTACAAGCATCCACGGCCCCATTGGTTACTCCACAGAAGCTGCGTTTTATTAAAAAAAAAATTAATAAACAGACTTACTTGAGTGTTTCACGTTTTTATATTCACAAAATTAAGTTTACAAATAATTACTCGCAGGGGTAGGCAGAGAAGATGGAACGCCACCCTCTTCTGTCCTGACATACATTCCTCGCCTCCTTCACATCTATACATCTAGTCATACATGCCCTCCGATTACCTTTGACACCGCCAGATTTTAGGTTCTGATTGATCTGATCGTGCCAAGTCTTTTTCGGTCGTCCACGTCTGTTTTCCCTCTCACATTCGCCACATATATTTTCTTAGTCATTCTCTCGTTATCCATTCGCTCGACATGTCCATACGAATGTCTAATTCGTTTGATAATGCCCTAACAAGGCGAAACAATTGTCACAATATAATTTTTTATGTGTTTTTGTTAATAAAATACAACTTACTAGACTCAAAAAATCTGTGTTTGATTTAAAATTAATACATAAAGGCTTCTTTATATTATGTGCCTATGTATGGTTAGGTTAGCTCAAAGAGCGCTTGTTTTGGTAGTGTGATATAGCCTGTGTGTGTGACTTGGTTGTATGTGAGTGTGATGTGGTTAGGTCAGGTTAATGAGCCCTTGTTCCGACACTATATATGACCTATCACCCATGTGTGGGAATGTCCAGGGTTCGGTGTGGGGCACGGCAGCCTGTCGCGGCTGACGGCGCTGGCGCTGGCGCACCTGGTGCTGGCGCCGGGCACGCCGCGCCTGCCCGCGCACACGCCGCTGCGCCGCGCCGCCGTGGACCTGCTCGGCCGCGGCTTCACCGTCTGGGAGCCCTACCTGGACGTCAGCAAGGTGCTGCTGGGTGAGTGTGCCAACATACCAACATATCAATGCTGACATTCCAACATCCCAAAGCATATGTACCGTTATCTAAATCTTGACTTAGAACCATGTCAATATTTACATTCCAACATTTTAAACTTGACATTTCGACATACATTAAGATCTCAATTTTAACATACCAACATCTCAATACTGATATTCCAACATCCCAAATCTGACATACAAACATCTATATCTGGACATTCTAGTATTGAAATACAATCATCTCAAACTTGATATCGCTCATTCCTTTCAAGAACGTCATAAATCAAAAAAATAGATTTTTCAGGATAACGTTTTTAAACTTTAAAAATAAAACACAATGTATTAAAAATAAATATCAAGCCACTTATTGAACTTTTTACTGTGCAACACATATTTTTAGGTAAAACCTGAAGGTTCTTTCTCCATTTGAAAAATATTCAATAACTTTAAAAAAATAATTAAACAACACCTTTTCATCAAAATGCAAAAACAACGCTTTCTGCCCTGTAGCGGGTAAATATTAAGTTGAAAATATGCCGCTTTCACCGGGATATAATACATTCTCTGGGCATTCCGAAAACATGCACAACTGAAAATTGTCAATTTTTGATTTATGACGTTCTTGAAAGGAGTGAGCGATATACAAATAAGACATTTTAGCATCTCGATTTTGGCCCAGGTCTGCTGGACATGTGCTGCGACGCGGACAAGCTGGTGCCCTCCATGACGTACGGGCTGCCGCTCACTCCGCAGGCCGACTCCTGCCGGACGGCGCGCCACGCACTCACGCTCATCGCCACGGCCAGGTGACTAAAGCCCTCGCCAGCATGTCGGGCATCGTACACGGTGTAGTCTCGCTGGAGAGCTGACGTCCTGTCCCGTGTATGTCTGCTGTGCTGGTCGGAGTTGTGGGCGTCTGTGTACCGGCCGACGTCGAGTCGGAATCGGATCTAGCTGACTAATTGAACTAAACACTAATCCCTTTCACTGCCTACACCGGGGTACTTCTAGAAAACTTGGTGATGGACTTACAATTTTGTATTTATTTAGATTGGCAGTGACAGGTATATTGAAAGCTTTTAAATGTAAATTCATAGTAAAATCGGGATACAATTTTATATTGTTTCACATTTTCAATCAATTTCGCAACTTAGTTAAAAAAAAATGCTTAGCAAGAGCAGATCTGTCAGAAAGCCTAGATGCTTCTGTATCAGATCTGGGCATGCGGTGGGACAGCTTTCAATATGTACAACTAACTATTGTTAGATATAGATCTAGAAGGTCTGTCAGGAAGCCTAGATGCTTCTGTATCAGATCTGGGCATGCGGGGGGACAGCTTTCAATATGTACAACTAACTATTGTTAGATATACATCTAGAAGGTCTGTCAGGAAGCCTAGATGCTTCTGTATCAGATCTGGGCATGCGGTGGGACAGCTTTCAATATGTACAACTAACTATTGTTAGATATAGATCTAGAAGGTCTGTCAGGAAGCCTAGATGCTTCTGTATCAGATCTGGGCATGCGGGGGGACAGCTTTCAATATGTACAACTAACTATTGTTAGATATAGATCTAGAAGGTCTGTCAGGAAGCCTAGATGCTTCTGTATCAGATCTGGGCATGCAGCGGGACAGCTGTGAATGGAAGGCTGACGAGAGAGATCTGTCCGCAGGCCGGCGGCGTTCATCACGACGATGGCGCGCGAGGTGGCGCGCTCGGCGGCGCAGCAGGCGGCGGGCGGCGCGGCGGGCGCGGCGGGCGGCGCGGTCGAGAAGGGTGGCGCGGGCGGCGGCGCGGGCAGCGCGGGCGGCGCGCTGCAGCGCTCGCGGGCCGAGGTGCTGCGCGGCATCGAGCTGCTGGTGGACCGCCAGCTGCCCGAGGTGCAGGAGCTGCTCGTGGAGGTGGGTACCGGCCAACTTCTAGCTAACCAACTGACTAAATACCAAGTCCTAACTAAATACAAATCCTTTTTTATACAACATTTTATGGTTGACCGGTTGTTTTTTTTTACTCTGAGAAACGTTTGTGTATGGATGATTCTATTCCTGATTTTTTTTACATTAACATTTTTAGTTTTACTTGGTGAATACCACTATTTTTTTTAAATCCCTGTTTTTTTTTGCATACATTTATTTAGATCACAATGTATACATATTTAGAACTTTTTTTTTTGCAGGTGGAGTTCTTTTAATACATTTTTTATTGTTTTTAACGATTTTAACCTAATACACACACAAAAAAGAGAAAAAAATTAAGAATGTAAACATTTTACAATTTTCACAAAATTAACTTTTGATCATTTACCCATTCCTTTATTTTGCCTTTGTTCCATATTTTATTTTGACCTCTAACCTCCGTCGGCAACAAATTAAAAATGTTCGGAACGATATATTGCAGTGTTGGACTCCCATATTTATTGTTAATTCTTGGGACTATCAAACCTTCGTTGTGTGTACATTGTGTATAATGGTTGTGTACTAAAGGATTGACATTTATTTTAATCTGGGCACCCGACTGGGGCCAGTAATGCTACTGAACCCATGTCACTATTACATGCGGTGTTTATCAGCTCCAAAAAGGCGTATCTTGACATAAATCCTTAACAAGTATTCTCTTATTAGCCAGTTGTGGTGTCCCCCAAGGCACCCAGCTGGGACCAGTAATGCTACTGAACCCATGTCACTATTAGATGTGGTGTTTATCAATTCCAAAAGGGCGTATCTTGACATAAATCCTAAACAAGTATTCTCTCATTAGCCAGTTGTGGTGTCCCCCAAGGCACCCAGCTGGGGCCAGTAATGCTACTGAACCCATGTCACTATTAGATGCGGTGTTTATCAATTCCAAAAGGGCGTATCTTGACCTAAATCCTTAACAAGTATTCTCTTATTAGCCAGTTGTGGTGTCCCCCGAGGCACCTAGCTGGGACCAGTAATGCTACTGAACCCATGTCACTATTAGCTGTGGTGTTTATCAGCCCCAAATGGCGCATCTTGATATGAATCCTCAACAAATATCCTCTTATCAGCCATTTGTGGTATCCCCCAAGGCACCTGTCTAGCTCTCCTCTGTGCGTGTTGATGAGTGGTCTGTGTGTGTCGCAGGTGATGGACATCGTGCTGCACTGCGTGGACCAGTCGCACCTCAAGTCCAAGGGGCTGAGCGAGGTGTTCCCGGCCATCTGCCGCTACAACCAGGTCTCCCACTGCCCGGCCACCCGGAGGATCGCGGGTGACTATCTCAACCATTACCAATGCGATGAAAATGCATTTTCCGACTACGATTTTATTTACAACATTTTGAGTGTGTCCAAGTACTTGTTCACAAAATCTGGATTATCTCCAATTACAGGAGTTATTTTCATATTCTTTTTGACATCTCATCAAAGATGAAGACGAATATGGAAGTTTGGGGATTTACGGGGCTGCCGGCCGTCATAGTCTATTGGTGTTATGGATATTGGTGTTCTCAAAATTGACTGTGGATATTTTTACATTGTTGATTCTAACGCTGTTGATATTGGTACTGTCAATATTGCCATTGTTGATTCTGACTGGACTGTGTGTGTGTGTGCGCGCAGTGGGCAGCCACAGCGGGCAGGTGGCCATGTACGAGCTGCGGCAGGGCCGCTGCCAGCTGCTGGCCGCGCACGCCGCGCCGCTCAGCGCCTGCGCCTTCAGCCCCGACGGCAAGTTCCTCGTCACCTACTCCTGCAGCGAGAACCGACTCAACTTCTGGCAGACCACCACCGGTGAGACCCCCCCCCCCCCACTCCAACCAATCACCCATTCACCCATACACGCCAACACCCATTCACCCAATCATCCATTCACCCAAACACGCCATCACCCATTCACCTATTCATCCAATCACCTTTTCACCCAATCGCTTAATCACCCATTCGCTCATTCACCCATTCATTTAATCAATCACCCAATTACCAATTCACCCAATCTCACCCAACCACCCATTCACTCAATCACCCATTCACCCAATCAATCACCCATTCATCCTTTCACCCAATCACCCGTTCACCCAATTACCCAGTGAACTCTTTTGCGGCTCGAGTGACTCTTGTCCGTAGTGACTGGGCTTATTTGAACGTAACATCGGTCTCGTGTTGCAGGCATGTTCGGGCTGGGCGCGCCGCAGACGCGCTGCGTCAAGTGCTACAGCACGGCGCCGCTGGCGGACGCGGCGCGCCTGTCCCCCGCGCGGCTGGCGCGCCTCACCTGGTCCGGCCCGCGCCAGGCCACGCTCACGCTGGCCGACGGCTCCGAGACGCGCTTCAACGTCTAAGAGGCACTGCACTCGGAGCAGCTGCCACATGTCGACAGTCCTCAATGCGCCGCGCCGTGACCCACCCTGGCCGACGCTACGATAGCACAATGTCTGGCATAACATGACATCTAGGGGCTTTGTGCAACATCAATAACATACCATCTAGGGGGTTTGTGCAACATCAATAATAACCCATCAAGGGGGTTTGTGCAACATCAATAACATACCATCTAGAGGGTTTGTGCAACATCAATAATAACCCATCAAGGGGGTTTGTGCAACATCAATAACATACCATCTAGAGGGTTTGTGCAACATCAATAATGTAGCATCCAGGGGCCGTATGCAACATCAATAACACGCCATCTCTCTCTAGATGCGGCAACCCTCTGTTTTTTGTAACATTAATATCATAACACATCCAGGGAGGTTTGTGCAACATCAATAATTAAGTATCTAGTGGGCGTTTGCTACATTTATTTATTTTATTACATAACCTTTAGGGGCCATGTGCAACATCAATGACATAGCATCTAGAAGGCTTGTGCAGGATTCAATACATAACGTGGGGCGCGTGCAACATCATAGACATACTCAAATACTTCTTGGGTGCGTACGCTGTACACATAATACAACATCTAGGGGGCGCATGCAACATCACGAACACAACATCTAGGGGGCATTAGCAACACGGGCACGGGTGCCGGCGCATTGAGTGTTCTCGTATCTAGAGTAATTTAACCCTAAGCTAGCCTAAGTATTTATTGGGAAAATTATATTATTGATATAATCCGTTTATTGTATGTTACATGAAAAATTATAGTGAATTTGAAATTATTCCTATATATTTATCTAGTCTAGCGATTTAATTTAATTGTTGAAATAGCGTAGGATTTTTATTGAGCTGCTATACAGCTCTCAGAAGTAGCCTTTTCCTTCTTCAAACCCTTATCCGCACCCCAATGGTGCATGCAGCACTGCATCGTATAAATCCAGCGTTATCTCGATCGTAAACACATGAAGGAAAGGTGATCAGCCCTCCGCTTCGGGTACCAGTCCAGGGTAATATTGAGTATTTTTAATTAATGTTTTACTTAGTAAATACCACTATTTCTTAAAATCTACTGTGACACGTGTTTCCATGCATTCCCTACCCCCTCTTCAACCTTCAACGTCCCAAGGACCCAACTCTAAAATTTGGAATTAGCTTCACATACGGTGTTTGAAAATGATGCGGAATGCATCGAAACACGTGTCACAGTAGATTTTAAGAAATAGTGGTATTTACTAAGTAAAACATTAATTAAAAATGGATAGATTTTACCACAAAGTGACTGCCGAATCAATTAGTGAGATAATATTGAGTATATAACTATTACAGTGAAAAAAATCACTTATCGAAGCCGGGACCTCCAGAACGGTAGCTGAGCGTGCTGACCATCACACTACGGAGGCGGACAGCAGAAGTAGTACTCCAGCATATTTACAAAAATACCTTAACACCTTAACGACCGTCGTGCGTTTGCGCGGAAATCAGAATTGACCGCTAAGGACCATTCCCGCGTTGTCGCGGAATCGCAGTGGTACCTCTCATAATGAGTAATTCGTATAGCAAGCGAAAAAAATTCTTAAAATGTTGCTCCCTTAACAAGGGTTGTTTCGCATAGGGAGTAACAGAGGATGGGAAGTCCCTTTTTCACGGCATTCACTTGTGAACCGGGACTTTTGCGGCTTGGGAAGGAGTTACCGGGAGCATCCTCACTTCTGCTTGTAAAAACTTTGGCCAGAGTGTTGTCATATCGCTCACTCCTTTCAACAACGTCAGATAAAAATTGTCAATTTTCAGTTGTGCACGTTTTCGAAACGCCCAGAAAATATGCTATATCCCAGCAAAAGCGGCATATTTTTAACTTAATATTTACCCGCTACAGGGCAGAAAGTGTTGCTTTTGCATTTTGAAGAAAAGGTATTGTTTAATTTTTTTTTTTTAATACACAAAATATTTTTCAAATGGAGAAAAAACCTTCAGGTTTTACCTAAAAAGATCTGTTGCACAGTAAAGAGTTCAATAAGTGGCTTGATATTTATTTTTAATACATTGTATTATATTTTTAAACTTTAAAAATTGTCTCCCGAAAAATCAAGTTTTTTGATATATGACGTTGTTGAAAAATAAACCATTTTTGAATTTGTCTAGCTGGCAACGATGTCTGCCAATTATTATTGTTGCATAGGGCACTGCGTTGACTTGTGCAGTTTTATCTTGAAAATCTTTTACACAAAGGCACCGTGACCAGTCCTGCGCTACATTGATATATTTTGATCTGTGCATTAGTTACATAAGCTAGTGCGAGTGCGGGTATGCAGCTCCGGGCGCCCTAGCCATTACTGCTATCTTTTTTTTAGTTGTAATGTCATTCATTCTTAGATTTTTCCCTCGTGTCCCGTCCAAATTTGAAAATCTATAGCACAGAACTGATCACCTTGCTTTCGTAGTTGGTGGTCTATTGATGATGGGATGCGATGCCCAGTGCACCATTTCGGTGTGCCTAGGGCCAAAGAATCGTCAGTCGTAAAGACATAACCACCGGGCTTCAAACGCCAACAAAATAACGTAACGTTTAAGGTAACGTAATAATTTAACGGCGTTATTATAACGTTGATAACGTTATAATGTTCTATTGTATTGTTCTGGGCTTAGAAATTTTTTAGCTAATAAGTTGTATTTAAAGTATGTAGTAACTAATCAACTCTTTGCTTTGTTAAACTTGGAATATATCAATTAAATGTGTTTGATGTAAAAATATATAATAAAGAAAGATACTGTTACAATATCAATGCGTTTTATTTACATTAAGGTGGAGACTGACCGGAGCATTATATTTATATATATATATATATATATATATATATATATATATATATATATATATATATATATATATATATATATATATACATATATACATATATATATATATACATATATAAATATATACATATATACATATATACATATATACATATATACATATATACATATATACATATATATATATATATATATATATATATATATATATATATATATATATATATATATATATACATATATACATATATACATATATATATATATATATATATATATATATATATATATATATATATATATATATATATATATATATATATATATATATATATATATATATATATATATATATATATATATATATATATATATATATATATATATATATATATATACATATATACATATATATACATATATATATATATATATATATATATATATATATATATATATATATATATATATATATATATAATAATAATAATAAAACCCTTATCCGCACCCCGATGGTGCATAGGGCACTGTCATATAAACGCAGTGTTATCTTGATCGTTTACACATGAAGGAAGGGTGATCAGCCCTCCGCTTCAGGTACCAGTCCAGGGTAATATTGAATAAATATTTTAGTGAAAAAAATCACTTATATTTATTTTACCCCCTTGGGAATCGAACCCAGGACCTCCAGAACGGTAGCCGAGCGTGCTGACCATTACACTACGGAGGCGGACAATATATTATATATATACATATATATATTTAAACATATATATATATATACACATATATACCATATATATATATATATATATATATATATATATATATATATATATATATATATATATATATATATATATATATATATATATATATTGAAAAAAAATTCTTTTGAACGGGTTATGTCATACAAGGTATTTTAAGAAATAATAAAATATAAACATAAGTATACTTTTATTAAAAGTAACAAAATCATACATAAGTATTTCCTATTACTATACATTTCCCTTTTTACACAAAATTTGGCTATATTTAACAACTAGCGGAAGTTATACATTCTACAATCAGATCTCCACACCTCCAACACAAGTATTGGATACAAACACAGCAAGCTCCAAACTAATCACCCAACAATTTATTATGTCAGACACTGGATAATTCATCACACGGGTGACATATGGAGGTGTCTCAACTTGAAATGAAACATCTTTTTTATTGTAACTGCAGACAGTTGGTAGAATTCCATATTGAATTGTTGGGTAATATATCCAAAATTAAACAAGGTCTATTGGATTGAATTCTACATTTATTTATGTATATGGTAATACGTGACGCGTTTCCTCTTATAAAGAGGTTTGATAATGTCTTAATAAGGCGAAACGCGTCACGTATTAACATATCGTAGTCGTACAGGAGAAAGTGACCAACTACCAAAACGTAAAATGTTCAGGAGGGCCATTTAAGTCACTTTTGCTTGGCAACAAAATAAACATCAGTCACTTTTAACTAGTCAATATATTATTCGTTCGCCTCCGTAGTGTAATGGTCAGCACGCTCGGCTACCGTTCTGGAGGTCCCGGGTTCGATTCCCAGGGGGGGTAAAATAAATATAAAGTGATTTTTTTCACTGTACTATTTATTCGATATTACCCTGGACTGGTGCCTGAAGCGGAGGGCTGATCACCTTTCCTTCATGTCTAAACGATCAAGATAACACTGCGTTTGTATTACGCAGTGCCCTATGCACCATTGGGGTGTAAAAATAATTTAAAGTATTATACTTCCAAGTTTAAAATCCTTTGAGATTTTTTTCAGGGCAATATTAAGCTAGTAAGATATCAAATAGTCAATGATCTTGTTTTTGTAAAACAATGCACTTGGTCACTTTCTCCTGTTTGACTACGATAAACATAAATAAATGTAGAATTCAATCCAATAAACCTTGTTTAGTTTTGGATATATTACCCAACAATGAAACGTGTATCCTTCCTCTTCATATGGAAGTCTGGGCATCCCAGGGCTAACGACCTGCCATCTGGCTGGCTTGAGCGATCACTTTACTAAATAAAAAAATTATAAAATAATTACAATATGTATAAATTTTATTGTCAATTACCCTTTCATTACTCTTAGCCTATTTTTTTTTCATATATTTTGACTTTGATATGACCTATTTATTGTAACTGCAGACAGTTGGTAGAATTCCATATTGAATTGTTGGGTAATATATCCAAAATAAAACAAGGTTTGTTGGATTGAATTCTACATTTATTTATGTATATCTTAATACGTGATTCGTCTTCATAGGACATTATCAAACACTCGATATTCTCCTAAGAAGTGTGTTTGATAATGTCCTAAGAAGAGGAAACGCGTCACGTATTAAGATATACATAAATAAATGTAGAATTCAATCCAACAAAAACCTCGTCTTATTTCGGATATATTACTAAACAATTTGATATGACCGCCATAATATTTTATTAATATAACGTAGTTATTACTGATGTGTAAAGGCAACTGGCTGTAACTCAAGTTGCGGCTGTTTGGCGTAACACGGCTCAAAGCATTCTTATACCTGACCTCTATCATATATACAATCACAGATTTTGCTCCATCTCTTTCCTTTGCCGAAATATTCATTATCCAAATAGCCGCAAAATTGAATTAATTTGATACATGTGTTGGCAAAAAGCATCATTTTAAGTTAACAATAAACTCAAAACTACTGTTTTTAACTTGCGGCTATTTGCCTTTGTCCGCCTCCGTAGTGTAATGGTCAGCACGCTCGGCTACCGTTCTGGGGGTCCCGGGTTCGATTCCCAAGGGGGGTAAAATAAATATAAGTGATTTTTTCACTGTCATATTTATTCAATATTACCCTGGACTGGTACCTGAAGCGGAGGGCTGATCACCTTTCCTTCATGTGTAAACCATCAAGATAACACTGCGTTTATATGACGCAGTGCCCTATGCACCATTGGGGTGCGGATAAGGGTCTTTATTATTATTTGCCTTTGCACATTAGATTAATAATTAACGCCTTTATATGATTGTCCAATTCACATTCAAATCACTAATTTACACTGTCTTTTTTATTTTCATTACTTTTCACTTAAAAATATTAAAGACGCAATCTTTTCTTTAATTTTGGTCCCAATTTTCTCTAAAAGTTACAGGAAAAAGAGCTAAATTCACACAGCTATATGAATGGACCCCCTTGTCTGCCAACACATAGAAAAGGCATTACTAAACGCACTGAATTATACAGAAACAGTACAATTATAATGTACTTTTTTACAATTTCGTAAACTTTAATGGTTTTCTTCTACATAGACCCCCTTGTCTGCCAACACATAGAAAAGGCATTACTAAACGCACTGAATTATACAGAAACAGTACAATTATAATGTACTTTTTTACAATTTCGTAAACTTTAATGGTTTTCTTCTCTATAGTATATATAAAATGTATATCAAAATTTGATTAATTATTTTTAAATGAAACTTTATAAGCGTTGATAATTGCACGAGAACTGAGAGTGATATTTCAAGGATGTGTCACGTTTATTAAGCGCATTTCGTTACATGAGAGAGAAGAAAAATATAACGTAGAGAGAAAGAGAAAGAGAGCTATACACAATTAATAATAAAATAGTCGGGTTGTGGTCCCGTGGTTAGTGTTGCGGACTCTAGAGTCAGAGTTTCTCGGTTCGAACCCACTCTACCACAATTTGATACCTATCTCTAATGATGAGCTGCTTAGGCTCACAGAAATAGTATGAAATTGAAATATTTGTGCAAATAATAAACACAAATATTGCTCTTTTTAAAAAAATTGTGTTGTAGTCGTATAGTTCAGACTCTATATATGAACAGCTGAGATAACACGAGTCGTGTAAGATACTCTCTCTCTGTCTCTCACATTAACCTTTTAACCGCGTCAACTTTGTTCCTGAGAGACGCCCGTACGCGGCGGTATTTCACTGTTTTTAAAATGATTACTTTTATCATGTATTTAGTTAAGAAACAATTTATTTTCCTAAACAAAATCGTTCAATGGGATTCATTGTGCCTTTTTGGTACTCTATAATACACTCGTGTCACATTATTCTTGAAATATATCGTAATATAAACAAATAAGATCGTAACATAAATAAATCAAAGCACGCATCGTGTGTCACTCTTACCCACTGGCGATGCGTAGCGTCGAGAGTGAGACAGATATAGGGCATGATTATGGCGCGGACTAATTACCGACCGCAAGAAAAATCAGGGATCTGTTCTTTTATTTATCCTTGTGATGTTACAAATTATTAGTCAGATATTTCAACAGATGTCATAAGGCCAAGGATAGACGTATTATTTTATCCAAAGTTCCACACCATGAAAAAATCCCTCCAAGTTGAACTGAGGTTCGAAACATGGAGCAAAGTAAAAACACATACGGTTATGTCAGCCGCGTATGGGGCATGTTTTATTAAAACACATACGGTTATGCGAGCCGCGTGGATCCGGTTAAATCCCTCTTATTCTTTACTTTTTTAGAAATTTCACTTCTTACACACGTACGGTATTGCACGCACTATTATTTTATTATATATTTAATCTTATATACTTGCAATGGTGTTTCATCCACAAGGCAATACGTACAGTGAAATATATTTATCTAAAATACATATTACATAGATTTACTATATTACTACTTTTATAATGTCTTTTAAATCATTTATCTATCTTTATCTTTATCTATTTATATATATATATATATATATATATATATATATATATATATATATATATATATATATATATATATATATATATATATATATATATATATATATATATATATATATATATATATATATATATATATATATATATATATATATATATATATATATATACATATATATATATGGTCTAAATAAAATTCTTAATCATTAATTACAATCAAATACATTTTAAATTGATAGCGCGAGATTTTGAATCCGTATTTTTTTACAGGAACAAATGTTTACACATCTCTAAAGACCGGAATGTATTATTTACAATTTAAAAACGAAAAAATAAACGACTAGCAAATAAAAATTAAAACATTGGGTGTAGAAATAAAACGAATTTCCCTGAGTCAAATGGGCGGAGTGACGGGGGATCTCCCAACCCGGCCGATGGCTCTGTATACGCCGAGAGACGCCCACAAAAATATGATTGATACATAATTTTTTTCATAATTATTTACTCATTTAAAAAGAAAATAGATTTAAATACGTCCGCCTCTGTAGTGTAATGATCAGCGCGCTCCGCTACCATTCTAGAGGTCCCGTGTTCGATTCCCAGGGGGGTCAAATGAATATAAGTGATTTTTTCACTCTAATATTTATTCAATACTACCCTGGACTGGTACCTGAAGCGGAGGGCTGATCACCTTTCCTTCATATGTTAACGATCAAGATAACACTGCGTTTATTTGATGCAGTGTCCTATGCACCATTGGGGTGCGGATAAGGGTTTGAATTTAATATATATGTATGTGTAATTTAATATATATGTGTTATCTTGATCAATTTTTACATGAAGGCAAGGTGATCACTTGTGTGCTTCAGGAACCAGTCCCGGATAATATTAAATAAATATTACAGGGTAAAATCACTAATATTTATTTTCACCCCCCCCCTGGGAATCGAACCCGGGACCTCCAGCACGATAGCTAAACACGGTGACCATTGCGCCACGGAGGCGGACAAAAAAGGTAACACTGCGTCAATTCGATGCAGTGCCCTATGCACCATTGGGTGCGGATAAGGGTTATAATAATATATATATATATATATATATATATATATATATATATATATATATATATATATATATATATATATATATATATATATATATATATATATATATATATATATATATATATATATATATATATATATAATATATATATATATGGATAAATACTTCAAAAGTTCTTAAAATAAATAAATCTATTCTTTTCCTTATTTAAAATGGAATGTAATGTTTTTTCTTTGCTGCTATTTGTTCCTTATTTTCGAATAAAACTTAGTAGTAAAAAGTAGTGTCTTCATTTTTCCAGAGATGTCAGCCGGTGCCTCAGCGGGTCCAGGCTCTCTATACAGAAGTCCTCATTTCCAATTGCTAGACCTCGGCTGAACCCATCCTGGAACAAAACACAAGATAATGATCAAAATCGAAGCAAATGTGAATATTCGTTCTTAACCTTTTAACAGCGTTCACTTTGTTCCTGAGAGACGCCCGTGCGCGGCGGTATTTCGCCGTTATTTAAATGATTACTTTTATCGTGTATTTAGTTAAGAAACGATTTATTTTCCTAAACAAAAACGTTCAATGGGATTCATTGTGCCTTTTTGGTACTCTATAATACACTCGTGTCACATTATTCTTGAAATATATTGTAATATAAACAAATAAGATCGTAACATAAATAAATCAAAGCACGCATCGTGTGTCGCTCTTACCCACTGGCGATGCGTAGCGTCGAGAGTGAGACAGATATAGGGCATGATTATGGCGCGGACTAATTACCGACCGCAAGAAAAATCAGGGATCTGTTCTTTTATTTATCCTTGTGATGTTACAAATTATTAGTCAGATATTTCAACAGATGTCATAAGGCCAAGGATTGACGTATTATTTTATCCAAAGTTCCACACCATGAAAAAATCCCTCCAAGTTGAACTGAGGTACGAAACTTGGAGTAAGTAAAAACACATACGGTTATGTCAGCCGCGTACGGGGAATGTTTTGTGAAAACACATACGGTTATGCGAGCCGCGTGGATCCGGTTAACTTTTCCCTTACGGTGCTAAAAACTACCGCGTGATGTGTGTTTACAACATTTTAAGTGTACAAATACTTGTTCTAAATTGGTTCATATATCGCTCACTCCTTTCAAGAACGTCATAAATAAAAAAACTAAATTTTTCAGGAGAATGTTTTTAAAGTTTGAAAATATAGTACAATGTATTAAAAATAAATATCAAGCCACTTATTGAACTTTTTACTGTGCAACAGATCTTTTTAGGTAAAACCTGAATGTTTTTTCTCCATTTGAAAAATATTTAGTAAATTTAAAAAAAAAATTAAACAATACCTTTTCTTCAAAATGCAAAAACAACACTTTCTGCCCTGTAGCGGGTAAATATGTATTAAGTTAAAAATATGCCTTTTTTGCTGGGATATAGTACATTTTCTGGGCATTCCGAAAACATGCACAACTGAAAATTGACAATTTTTTATTTATGACGTTCTTGAAAGGAGTGAGCGATATATAGAACTTCCAAGAATATGAGTAGTGTGATTGTCAATAATGGGTAGAATTGGTGAATGTTACATGTGTAAAGTGATCACTTGAACCAGCCTATGACGGTCGTCAGCCCCGTAAATGCCCATACTTCCATATTCTTCTTCATCTTTGATGAGGTGAAAAAAAAAAGTATTTTCTGCACCATATGAAAATGTGGTTTATAAGCGGGAAAAATGTGAATATTCCTAAATGCTTGCTTTATTGACCATAGCTGAAGTTGGAAATATTACAATTTTGTAACGTTAGCTCTGGTAAGTATCTGAAAATGAGAAAAAATACATTGCAAGTGGCCGCAATAGCTGGCGTAGCGACACGACCGCTGCGTAAGACGATCTGCACACTGCTAGCGCAGTAAACACGTTACGACATTGGGGGTTTCCAAGAAGTAATCTCTAGAGAATACTCTGAACAATAATATATACTAATAAAATTATTTTTTGACATCTCATCAAAGGTGAAGATGAATATATAAGTCTGGGCATTTACGGGGCTGACGATCATCATAGGCTGGTTTAAGTGATCACTTTACACACGTGTAACATTCACCAATTCTGCCCATTTGTGACAACCACACTACTCAAATTCTTGGAAGTTCTATATATATATGAACCAATTTTGAAACATTGTTCTTGAATCACTAGAACTTTACTAGAGACATCTATTGGTGAGATGAAAAGAAGATTTTTATTGAACAGAAACTCTTTTATTAAATAAATATGCCGTAAATGCCCAGACTTCCATATTCTTCTTCATCTTTGATGAGATGTCAAAAAATAATATGAAAATAACTCCTGTAATAGGAGATAATCCAGATTTTGTAAACAAGTATTTGGACACACTCAAAATGTTGCTAATAAAATTAACTTACGTGGCTAACTGTTAGTAAATATCTAAGTAACATCATACAGGGAGGATAGAATGCCAAATCACTCTCAGAAAACATGCTTTGCTCCTTCCAAATCCATACTTATCTCTTCATACATGCACACTTGCCCAATCGTCTTGCACCATTTGAAGATCATTTGAAGGCCACTGAGGCACAATAAGGTCATTTGATGACCATTTGAAGATCATTTAAAGGCCCTGAGGTACAGTAAGGTCATTTGATGACCATTTGAAGATCATTTGAAGGCCACTGAGGCATAGTAAGGTCATTTGAAGACCATTTGAAGATCATTTAAAGGCCACTGAGGCACAGTAAGGTCATTTGATGACCATTTGAACATCATTTGAAGGCCACTGAGGCACATTAAAGTCATTTGATGACCATTTGAAGATCATTTGAAGGCCACTGAGGCACATTAAAGTCATTTGATGACCATTTGAAGATCATTTTTCATTTAAAGGCCACTGAGGCACAGTAAGGTATTTAAGGGGAGCCACGCAAAGAGCTACAAGGCCGATGTTTCTTATATCCATTACTGTAGTTTAGCAGCTGCAAGATAGGACCCCACAAGATGGACCCCAAGAATTCTACGATGCAGACCTTGGGAGAACAAAAGAGGTGTCGGAAGACCCCAAGAGAGATGGTCCGATGACATAGTCGCTGTGGGGGGTAGAAACTGGCTGCAAGCAGCAACCCACCGGAGGAAATGGGAAGAAGGGGAAGAGGCAGAAGAAGAAGAACCAGCCGCAAGCCACAATTGTCATTTGGACTCCAGACATTCTTTCTATATCTTACATTCCCATCTCTAGCAAACATACTTCATTAAAATTCATGTTAGTTTTTAGCCTAAAAAAAGATATAAAAAGTCCAACTTACTAAAAGTTACCAACCTTCATCTCGGACACACGTTTGTCCAAGAACCCGCTAAAACTGCTGTCCAGAGCTGCTGAACTGTTTCTACTGTCCCCGAAAGGAAACCCGCTCCCGAACCCGTGGGAGAGACCATTGTTGCTCGCCCCGAACCCGTTCCCCATGGGGTTGCTGAAACCGTTTGAGAGTCCGTTGCTGGAACCCATCCCGCCGAACTTGCCCGTATCGAAGGGGTCGAAGCCCACCATGCCCGCCGCGCCGGCCGCGGCCGCGCCGGGCGGCGGGAAGAGCGGGGCGCTGAAGTCGCTCAGGTTGTAGTTGGGGGCCGCGGGGGCCGCCGCGAAAGGGGCGGAGCCAAACAGGTCGCTGCAGCCGTTGGAGAGCCCGTTGGTCTGCGGCTGCGTCGGAGAGCGCTTGGCGGCTTTCGGCGGAGGGGCCACTAGAATGGTAATAATAAATCTCATGATAACTCATGTTTCATGGCTCCAAAACTGTTTAATTCATTCAAAGACTACACCGTGGGCATACCGGCAAAAAACGTCAACTCTGGGCTGAGTTCTTGGTTATGTTTTGAGCATTGGATTCAGAATAGGGTTCAATGTGCGAAGTTTGTTCGGAACTCGGCTTAGGGATAATTCATGACTATAACTCTAGGCCTTGCACACTCTTTACTGTAACACAAAATACACTAATACAACACACCACACCACACGCCACCACACCACACGCCACCACACCACACGCCACCACACCACACGCCACCACACCACACGCCACAACAGGCAAACACATTTTATTTTGAGCTTAATAGTATTTTCACTCTTTCCTGTTGTTATACTTAATAATAATAATAATAAATTTGGATAACTTATATTTTATTTATTGTTTCAGCATTAACTTTGTGGTAAGACATGTTACAATGATTAAAGAAAACACTTCGTTTTTTACCACTTGAGTTTTATTATAGACTACATGTTTCAGTTATTATACAGACCTGAATGATGGAAGTTTAACTTCTGAAACATGTAGTCTATAATAAAACTCAAGTGGTAAAAAACAAGTGTTTTCATTAATCATTGGATAACTTATATAGCGCCATTTTTGTAAAAAAATACCTCAAGGGCGCAATATTCAATTCAAATGCATACTTTCTCACGGGTTAAATAAATATGTATATATTAAATTCAATCATTTAGATTAGATCTTAACAAGCGCGATATAATATCGGGGTAACACGGCGTGCTACAGTACACGAGGCTTCCTTTTCCGTGGATAATCGAGTTCCCGGAATTCGTATTTGCCGCCCCGAGAGAAGTCTACGGCGATTCCGCCATTTTCTCCGGAACGCAGCCGTCAGGATAATTTCCCTCCGAAATTATCGATCAAACCCCTTCTCTAGGTCGAAAATAGAAATCCCACCAATTTAGCGTGTTGTTAATAGTATATATATATATATATTGTTGTATAAAATGTGAAATCAGTAATTGGCCTCATTATCAACTCCTTATATTGTATATTTATATTATTTTTGTTAATGGCTGTTGATTTCCAATAAATAAATAAACTCTAAAATACCATAAAATACCTGCTGTTTCGGCCAAAATCTGTGTATTTTTCAGAATAATTTATGTATTAAAATAGTATTAATAAATGTACGCAAGAAGAACAAAGAGACGCAGTTCATCGACTTATATTTTGTTTATAATATTGTCCCCACCACGCGTAGCTCCTTTAAAATCGTATATAAGGGGTGGCGGACAAAATTTTGTGTGCTCAGATTAAATAATATTCAAAATGTGTATACGCCGCGCTCGCTCTGTTTTTATATTGGTGTCGCTTTGTTCTTCTCGCCCCTTGTGTTTAGTAATTTTCGATATATTTGTGACCCTATGTTCTCTTTTGTCCGCCTTCGTAGTGTAATGGTCAGCATGCTCGCCTACCGTTCTGGAGGTCCCGGGTTCGATTCCCAGGGAGGTTGAATAAATATAAGTGATTTTTTCACTCTAATATTTATTCAATATTACACTGGACTGGTACCTGAAGTGGAGGGCTGATCACCTTTCCTTCATGTGTAATCGATCGAGATAACACTGCGTTTATATGAAGCAGTGCCCTATGCACCATTGGGGTGCGGTAAGGGATTTATTATTATTATTATTATTATGTTCTTAGAACTTTGTGAATTTTTAATAAATAAAAGATTGTCTTCATTTGCGCGTTTCCGTCTTCCTAGTGAAAAGTGTTCCAGTACCGTTAGCAGTAACACCTGCTATTGAACAAAAAGTTGAATTTAAACTTGAAATGAAACTTTATAACCGTCGATAATTGCACGAGACCTGAGAGTGATATTTCAAGGACGTGTCACGTTTATTAGGCGCATTTCGTTACATGAGAGAGAAGAAAAATATAACGTAAAGAGATAGTTACGTTTTGTTGCAATTTAATGATTTCATATTGGTTTAACACAGGATTGGTCACGTTTTGTCGCAACTTTAATAAAGATTTCCATAGAATACAGTCAACAGAACAGATTTGCATTTAAAGGATTTTTTATGCAACATTGGATATGTAACTTTTTGGTGAGGACCTCCACATATCGCTCACTCCTATCAAAAACGTCAAATATCAAAAATCGTAAATTTTGGGTTGTGCATGTTTTCAGAATGCATGGAAAATGTACTATATCCCAGCAAAAGCGGCATATTTTTAACTTAATATTTACCCGCTACAGGGCAAAAATTGTTGTGTTTGCATTTTGAAGAAAAGGTATTGTTTAATTATTTTTTAAAAATATACTAAATATTTTTCAAATGGAGAAAAAACCTTCAGTTTTTACCTAAAAAGATCTGTTGCACAGTTAATAGTTCAATAAGTGGCTAGTAATTTATTTTTAATACAAAGTATTATATTATTTAACTTTAAAAAACGTTCTCCTGAAAAATCAAGTTTTTTGATATATGACGTTGTTGAAAGGAGTGAGCGATATGTTTTATGTAATATATTATGTGAATTGTTAAGTACATAAAAGAAAAATGAAATGAGTAAATTAGAAAGCCATTTTTCCAGGGTACTCACACAGCGGAGGCGGAGTTAGCCCGTTCTGGATGGGCGACGTGGTCTGGGTGCCGCGCGGCCGGCTAGCCGACAGCGCGACGGCGGGCGGTTCACTCTCCAGAGCGCGGGGATCGAAGTCTGCAGCGAGAAAAACACAAGCAAGTCATGTATCATGAATACTGACAAGCCAATGACTGAAATTGTTGGCAGTGAATTTTGCTTCAAAATTGGTACAGTGCCAGTTCAGTAATCTCAGCGTAAAAAGTGCATTGGGTCATTCGGATTAAGGAATCATTCTAATTAGGTAATGGTTCGGATTAGGGGATCGTTCGGATTTGAGAATTGTTTGGATTTGGGAATAGTCAGATTAGATAAATGTTCGGCTTCAGGAATATTTCGTATTAGGGATTATTTCGTATTAGGGAATCGTTCGGATTATGGTAAGGACTGACCGGAGCCATTGCGAGCATTCACATAGTCGGTACAGCGAGGTGAGCTTGTTCCGAGTACTCCATCCGATGTTCGGATGCTCTCCGCGAATGTTACGTTACGACAAAATGCACAGGACAATCCCCACCTTTGAGAATTGTTTGGATTAGGGAATCGTCGTATTAAGGAAGCGTTTGGATGAGGGAATCCTTCGGATGAATTTATTGTTCGGATTGAAAGAGCGTAAGGGTTAGAAATCCTTCGGATTAGAGGATCCTTCGGATTAGAGGATCCTTCGGATTGGGGGATCCTTCGGATTAGGGGATCCTTCGGATTAGGAGTTCCTTCGGATTAGGATATCCTTCGGATTTGGAGAGCCGTCGGATTTGGGGATCCTTCGGATTGGGGATACCTTCGGATTGGGAAATCCCTCGGTTGGGGAATTTTTCGGATTGGGGAATCCTTCAGATTGGGGAATCGTTCGGATTAGGGAATCGTTCGGATTGGGGAATCGTTCGGATTGGGGAATCGTTCGGATTGGGGAATCGTTCGGATTGGGGAATCCTTGTTATTGGGGAAGTAAGCTGATAATAAGCATGAAGCAAGCAACACTCACCACTGTCGGAGTCGGAGTTGAGCAGCAGGCCCTCCAGCTTGGTGCCCACCGAGGGGTTCTTGCTGGGAGACATGTCGATGCTGGTGTTCATCAGGTCCACTATGTGGTTACTGGAATGGAAGAGGTACAGACCGTCATACAGAGACATCTATCCAGATCATGAAGAAACACTCATGTAAAGGAGGCGGAAACGTAAGTTACAGTCGGTCACAGCGGCAGATTAGCCGAGAGGGGCTATATAGAGACATCTATTGGGATTGTAAAAGAAAAACACTTGTTTTTTACCACTTGAGTTTATTTTACTATAACGACTAGTTTTGGAAGCTATGCTTCTATCTTCAGGTCTAAATATAAACTTCAGTTTATATTTAAACCTGAAGATGAAAGCACACAGCCCATGCCTTTGTGGGAGTTTTTTTTGTATTTCTAACAACTTGAACATTGATCCTGTGCGCCGGCTAGGGGCAGGGCAGCAGGGGTGTACGCGGGGAATGTTTACGTTGTACCCTTATGAGATTAATACAAACGAGACTGCACACACTTCGCTCACTCCTTTCAAGAACGTCATAAATCAAAAATCGTCAATTTTAAGTTGTGCGTGTTTTCGGAATTCCCAAAAAAATGTACTATATCCCAGCAAAAGCGGCATATTTTTAACTTAATATTTACCCGCTACAGGGCAGAAAGTGTTGTTTTCCATTTTGAAGAAAAGGTATTGTTTAATTATTTTTTTAAATATACTAAATATTTTTCAAATGGAGAAAAAACCTTCAGGTTTTACATAAAAAGATCTGTTGCACAGTAAAAAGTTCAATAAGTGGCTTGATATTTATTTTTAATACACTGTATTATATTTTTAAACTGTAAAAACGTTCTCCTGAAAGTTCTCCTGAACGTCATAAATCAAGTTTTTTGATTTATGACGTTCTTGAAAGGAGTGAGCGACCTGTCCTTGTACTGTCATAGCGACCTGTTGAATAAACCGACTGCATCTTAATTACGAGTTATTATTATCGATACTCGACCCTGTAATAATAAAAATAATTGTGGTTGTATTCATACTATATTGTGAAATGCAATAATAATAAAACCCTTATCCGCACCCCAATGGTGCATAGGGCACTGCGTCATACAAACGCAGTGTTATCTTGATCGTTAACACATGAAGGAAAGGTGATCAGCCCTCCGCTTCAGGTACCAGTCCAGGATAATATTGAATAAATATGACAGTGAAAAAATCACTTCTATTTATTTTACCCCCCTCGGGAATCGAACCCGGGACCTCCAGAACGGTAGCCGAGCGTGCTGACCATTACACTACGGGGGCGGACAAATTGTGAAATGCAAAGGAACTTCAAATAAAGAAAGAAAGAAAAACGCGTTTTTTTGTGCCACAATGGTAACCCCAAAAGTCCTGGTAGCCATAACATGTCGCTCACTCCTTTCAAGAACGTCATAAATCAAAAAAAGACAATTTTCAGTTGTGCATGTTTTCGGAATGCCCATAAAATGTACTATATCCCAGCAAAAGAGGCATATTTTTAACTTAATATTTACCCGCTACAGGGCAGAAAGTGTTGTTTTTGCATTTTGAAGAAAACATTTTGTTTAATTTTTTTTCAAAGAAACTAAATATTTTTCAAATGGGGAAAAAACCTTCAGGGTTTACCTAAAAAGATCTATTGCACAGTAAAAAGTTCAAGAAGTTGTTTGACATTTATTTTTAACACATTGTATTATATTTTTAAATTTTAAAAACGTTCTCCACAAAATCAAGTTTTTTTATTTATGACGTTCTTGAAAGGAGTGAGCGATGTGGCAACACTGATATTTTGAGAATGTTAAAGCCGTTTTTTTTGTGTTTTTTTTTGCACCGTAAACGAAACGCTCATATTGTACACATTTGGCAATTCTTCATAGTTTACTTTGAACACACATACTGAAAAGATAATTCTGTTTAGTTTTATGTCTGCAAACAATTGATAAGGATAGGAAATGGGCTCACTTGTTGGAGAATGATGGCGATGATGTGAACAAGCTTTCCTGGATTGATCCCGAGGTTGATTTTGCATCTAAGCCTGAAATAAATAAACAAAGCCAAGATGATAAGAGTATAAGGGGCGTAAGTCATTAATTGCGAGTTAAATATTGCCTCAATACATATCGCTCACTCCTTTCAAGAACGTCACAAATCAAAAATTGTAAATTTTCAGTTGTGCATGTTTTCGGAATGCCCAGTAAATGAACTATATCCCAGCAAAAGAGGCATATTTTAAACTTAATATTTACCCGCTACAGGGCAGAAAATGTTGTTTTTGTATTTCGATGAAAAGGTATTGTTTAATTATTTTTAATAATATAATAAATATTTTTCAAATGGAGAAAAAACCTTCAGGTTTTACCTAAAAAGATCTGTTGCACAGTAAAAAGTTTAAAAAGTGGCTAGTAATTAATTTTTAATACATTGTTATGTTACGGCGCAATAATTCTAGCAACGTGAACTATGACCCTGTGCGCCCGCTAGGGGCAGGTCGGGGTGTACGCGGGGAATGTTTACGTTATATCCCTTATGAGACGAATGCAGGGGATGCTACACACACTTGTCATTGTACTGTCATGGCGACCTGTTGAATAAACCGATTGCATCCTAATTACGAGTTATTATTACCTATACCCGAGCCCCGTAATAGTATTATGTTTTCAATCTTTAAAAACGTTCTCCTGAAAAATCAAGTTTTTTGATTTATGACGTTCTTGAAAGGAGTGAGCGATTTATCAAAAAACTTAATTTTTCAGAAGATCATTTTTAAAGTTTAAATATCAAGCCACTTATTAAACGTTTTACTGTGCAACAGATCTTTTTAGGTAAAACTTGAAGGTTTTTTCTCCATTTGAAAAATATTTAGTATATTTAAAAAATAATTAAACAATACCTTTTCTTCAAAATGCAAAAGCAACACTTTCTGCCCTGTAGCGGGTAAATATTAAGTTAAAAATATGCCGCTTTTGCTGGGATATAGTACATTTTCTGGGCATTCCGAAAACATGCACAACTGAAATATGTCGATTTTTGATATTTGACGTTGTTGACAGGAGTGAGCGATGTGTTAAATGTTATATCAAACACTGATTTTTGAGTCTACTAAGTTATAAGTATTTTATGTTAAAAAAACACATAAAAAAAATAATTTTGTTGCAGTTATTTCGCCTAGTTATGGCATTTTCAAACGAAAGTCGTTTGATTTGAAAATTCCTTATTTTATTTATTATAACTTCATGTACAGAAAAGAAATAATTACATTGGCGGGCTTATTTGATAAAAAGCAATATCTTCCGACCAACCAAAAACAGACAAGTGATATTGGTTAAAACTTCTACTACTACTACCATCACGTCACTATCTGGCAGGGGTAGGCAGAGAGGATGGAAGACCACACTCATCTGACCTGATATGACATACAGTCCTCGCCTCCTTCACATGCATACATCTAGCCATACATGCCCTCCGATTACGCAGACAGATTTTAGGTTCTTATTGATCTGATCGTGCCAAGTCTTTTTTGATCGTCCTCGTTTTGTTTTCCCTCCCACATTCGCCAGATATCAAAACTTCTGATATCATATATAGCTGTTTGCAATCAGTGCGTAGATAGTAATTAAGCTATAATATTCCCAATATAATTAATATTTAAAGCATTTACTTTGTGGTTAGTCATTTTTACTTATTTATTTTTTTACAAAAATGTTAATAAAATTAGTATATAACCACTCACCGAGATTTTTACGTCTACCGGTTTCGAGACGTACCCGTCTCTTCGTCAGGACAATCACTACCACAGCATGCAAACAATACTACCCTTCACCACCATAGCACCATTTACACACTCAAAACTACCCAAAATGTCTAACACATGCGATTTTTGGTCGACCCGAAGACCAACATGCACTATAGTTTTCAATACAGACATGCGTTACGAGCCGAGGTTGCACGTTTAACCTCGGCTCGTAACGCATGTCTGTGTTGAAAACTATAGTGCATGTTGGTCTTCGGGTCGACCAAAAATCGCATGTGTTAGACATTTTGCGTAGTTTTGAGTGTGTTCCATGGTGGTGAAGGGTGGCATTGTTTGCATGCTGTGGTAGTGATTGTCCTGACGAAGAGACGGGTACGTCTCGAAACCGGTAGACGTAAAAATCTCGGTGAGTGGTTATATACTAATTTTATTAACATTTTTGTAAAAAAAAAAATAAGTAATTAAGCATTTTCAAAAACATAAAATTACAAATTGATGATAATAAGGAAGGCAAAGGAAGAAGGGAGTTTAGGGAAGGAGGTAGAGGGAGGAGGTTTGATGGACAGTTAGGGTTCTAATGATAGATAGTAATGTCACAGACGTTCCATAAAAGTTATTAGACAAGTAATTCATTCCATAGTCTGGCCGCTTGGACAGAAGAAGAAAATATGAATTTAGTATCCAAGCTTCCATATTCTCCTTTATCTATGTTGACGTGTCTAAACGTAAAGATATTATTATCATTTGGGTCCAGACGCACCCAAGTCTGGCTCGGGGGTCCACTCGGTGGCGTGCGCCAGGCCCTTCTTGGCCAGCCAGGCCTTGAGCTCCGCGGGCGGCAGCAGCGCGGCCAGCTCGCGCGCGCGCGTGGCCATCTCCGTGGCCTGTGCGCGGGCGCGCGCCGCCTCCTGCCCGACCGCCTCCGCGCCCGCGCCCCGCTCCATCAGGAATCTCCTGCAACACACCACGCCACACCACACTCGTATAAATATCACCACACCAGACTCGTATAAATATCACCACACCACACTCGTATAAATATCACCACACCACACTCGTATAAATATTTTATTCATATTTCATCATATGCATAATACCTAAGATAAAGGCAAGCTCATTTGAGCTTCTCTGCATATCACTGCGTGCGTTGTGTGACGATTGTTTTAGTATATAGTTTTTTGACTGTCGTTTGAAGGCAATCAGCTCTTTGCTTTAGGTACTTGTCCAGGGTAATATTGAATAAATATTACAGTGAAAAATCACATATATGTATTTATTTGACCCCCTCCCTGGGAATCAACCTGGTACCTGAAACAGACGACTGATCACCTTTCTTTCATGTATTAACAATCAAGATAACACTGCTTTATATGATGCAGTGCCCTATGCACCATTGGGGTGTGGATAAGGGTTTTATTGATTTGATTTTTAATTATCGAAGTGCTTTGCGCTGATAAGAACGCGAATGAGCATTTTCCTATTTTTCAAGTTTTATTTGTTATTTGCCAACCTTCTTCTACTTCTTCCTCTTTATTTAGGACTATGTCCTGTCATTCTCCGGTCCACTCCTGGGAGGTGGAAGACCAGGTGTCTCTCCATCGTTTAGCTGGTCTTCCTGGGGGTCTGCTACCTCTTACGCCACTGTCTTCACCACTCTTCCAAACTTACAAAATTTACAAACCTGTACGCCAAATCGAACGCCTGCCCGATGGTGAGCGTGATCTCCGACGCGAGCTTGTTGGAAACGAACACGAAGCACTCGTGCTGCTCGGCGCTGGCCGAGCCGTTGGTGCCGGTCGCCGCCGGCACAGCGCTGTGATTCACATCCCCGTTGGGCGTGGCGGCATCTCCCTTGGCGATGAACGAGAAGAACTTCTTGGCCTCCTTGTCGTCCGCGCAGTAAGAGATTCTGTGCAGCGGGAATTGGTGGAGTATGTTGTTGGTTCTCGGCTCCTGGAGGTAGAGAATAATCGAATACACTTATATTTCTATAAAAAATCACTTATATTTATTTTACCCCCCTTGGGAATCAAACCCGGGACCTCCAGAACGGTAGCCGAGCGTGCTGACCATTACACTACCGAGGCTACACTAGGAGGTTTAGTTTAGTATGAAATTAATTCGGGATAGAAGAAATAAACGACACATCCGGGAAAACGATTATTCGAGGAATGATAGATACAGGTTTCGCTGTATTATATTACATTATTCAATATTATATTATTGTCATATTTATTCAATATTACCCTGGACTGGCACCTGAAGCGGAGGGCTGATCACCTTTCTTTCATGTGTAAACGATCAATATAACACTGCGTTTAAATGATGCAGTGCCCTATGCACCATTGGGGTGCGGATAAGGGTTTTATTATTATTTATTATTATATTACATTTACAAACCAAAGACAGCATTTAAGAATGACATTGAAATACGTTTGCAACTGTGTTGACTCTGCATTCAAATAAGAGCATCGTAAAGAGATACCTGTATCTGCAATACAAGTTTTAAAACACTGTTGACCGAGATGACAAAGAATTACACGTAACGTATGATAATTAATTCGCACATTCGTAACTGCTACTGCCAACACTTTACGAATACAAATGCAGACTTGGCATGGCATTGTAAACAGAGGAAATATATTAGTTTTATTCATTTATTTGATATAACAAGTACATATCGCTCACTCCTTTCAACAACGTCATATATCAAAAATCTCAATTTTCAGTTGTGCATGTTTTCGGAATGCCCAGAAAATGTACTATATCCCAGCAAAAGCGGCATATTTTCAACTTAATATTTAACTGCTACAGGGCGGAAAGCGTTGTTTTTGCATTTTGAAGAAAATGTATTGTAAAATTTTTTTTTTCACTCGTTTCAACAACGTCAAATTGATTTTTCAGAAGATTGTTTTCAAAGATTAAAAATATAATAAAATAAATTAAAAATAAATATCAAGCCACTTATTGAATTTTTTACTGTGCAACAGATCTTTTTAGGTAAAGCCTGAATGTTTTTTCTCCATTTGAAAAATATTTAGTATATTTAAAAAAAATAATTAAACGATTCCTTTTCTTCAAAATGCAAAAACAACACTTTCCGCCCTGTAGCGGGTAAATATCAAGTTGAAAATACGCCGCTTTTGCCGGGATATAGTACATTTTCTGTGCATTCCGAAAACATGCACAACCGGAAATTGACGATTTTTATATGACGTTGTTGAAAGGAGTGAGCGATATATGGTATACTTAATTACCCTTCCCATACTTAGAAATAATTGAATGCCCGCAGTGTGCGGTCAAAATAACAATTCAAATATTTTTTGAATCTGGTTCTTATAAAAACCGCTCAAAACTGTCAGAAAAAGGAATTCTTCGTCTATGTTGAGATGTCGAAAACAGTTAGTGATTTAATCTTGTGCAGGGGGGCTCAGTGAAGTTAGCTCAGTCATGATTAGTTGAAAATGTTAACTGGTTTTAACCCATCCGCATATCAGTTTCCTTTCAAAACATGTATACAAAGACACTAAAAGAATGTATCCCCGCAAGTAAGAAAGTTGCCCCGCCCGGAGGGGAGGTGATATGGTTTGTCAAACAATGAGGCGCTTATATTTTACACCTGATAAAACGAGAACAAACATAGAAATAATCTTTAAATGCAGGAAAAGGTACCACGCACTAGATTGATTTTTGCGGTACAAATCATAATGCTGTTGATGACATTGTTGAAAGGAGTGAGCGAAGAGAGAAGTAGAAAGATGCATATTGCATGTTGGTACCTGTATGGCGACTCCGTCCACCGAAATGGTGATCTCCACCTTCCTGGTCTTGGCTCCGGTCTCCGACTTCCTGAGCTGCTGGGTGAACTGCAGCCGCCTGATGGCATCCTTCACCACCTCTATGCCTTTAGGCTGCTCCACGGCCGTGGACCCCAGGAACTGCAAACACCATCAAGCATGGTTACTGTCCGTTCGTATTTATTTTACCTCCGATTTATTTACATTCATATTTATTTATGTTCAAATTTATACTTTACATTTCATTTTTTTCTCAAACCCTTATCCGCACCCCAATGGTGCATAGGGCACTGTGTCATATACCGTAAACGCAGTGTTATCTCGATCGTTTACACACGAAGGAAAGGTGATCAGCCCTCCGCTTCAGGTACCAGTCCAGGGTAATATTGAATAAATATTACAGTGAAAAAATCACTTATATTTATTTAACCCCCCTGGGAATCGAACCCGGGACCTCCAGTACGGTAGCCGAGCGTGCTGACCATTACACTACGGAGGCGGACAATTTTTTATCAATTAAAATGGTTACAAAAGTTTTTTCATATAATTTCAATCATTTTCTAGACATTTCTAATTTTACAATCTTAATAACGCAGAATTCTCTCCAATGAAGCGACTGAGCTCTTGTGCTTGGAGAGGGACTTACATTTATTATTGATTAATGTTTGTTGGCAATATAATTTATTTTTAACAACATTTTGAGTGTGTCCAAATACTTGTTAAAAAATCTGGATTTTCTTCAATTATAGGAGTCATTTATTACATTATTTTTTGAAATTTCCACATACATAAAGAAGAATATGGAAGTCGGGGTATTTAATCCGTCATAGGCTGGTTTAAGTGATCACTTTACACACGTGTAACATTTTAAAATTCTACCTATGATTGACAACCACACTACTCAAATTCTTGGGACTTCTATATACTTATATGATCCAATTTCAAAATATTGTGCAAGAATCACTAGAATTTTACGAGAGACATCTATTTGTGAGATGAAAAAGCTTTTGAACATGGACCATAAAAGCAGCAGAAAGGAGAAAAATCGATGCCTTCGAAATGTGGTGTTGGAGGCGCATGCTCCGAATTCCATGGACAGCTAGACGCACCAATGAGTCCATTCGCCAGGAACTACGCTTGGATGGCTTGTCTCTGGCCAATGTCTGTACCCGACGGATTCTCCAGTTCTTTGGACACGTTGCGCGTGGCAACAAGGATAGCCTGGTACAACTAGTTGTGATCGGTAGCCTGGAGGGAAAGAGAGGGAGAGGAAGATCCCCCACACGATAGACCGATCAAATTAAGGCAGCAGCAGGCACCTCAGTGGTTGGAGCGCTACGTGCAGCGCAGGCAAGGGATAACTGGAGAAGAGTCATTGCTTCCGCAAGGGTCACAGCCCTCAGCAATGAGGATTAAGACGGAGAAGAAGAATGTATCATATATTGTAACTGTTGTTTTTCCTTCCAATAAAATAAAATAAAAATAAAAAATTAAATATATAGAAGCACAAGAACTCCTGATATGACATGGATGTGACCCGAACTATCTATTATCGAAATTTCTGGGAATTTCTTTCATAAACAACTCATATTTCCAACACAAAACATGACTGTCAACAAAACAAACTGTTATTCAGAATTTAACCCTTTCACAAATAAATTCCAATAAAGTATTTTCACTCGGGAGGAATATGTGATTTAACATACTCAACCTATAAAGGATTGTATTAGACTCGTAAAGTGTTTATAACAGCCGATATAATCAATACTTTCATTCATCATTTTCTCATGCTAAATTCGCTTTCGTAAAAACGTTGTTTTCGTAAGTTGGTAACGAATGACGTCACAGAAACGAATCCACACTACTACTATTACGGCTCTATAAAGCAGATACATTAAGGGACACGCCCCATAACACACCCGATGACGTAAAATTTGATTGACGGAATATTCTGTCTCAAACCTTAGAGATGATTTGTTCGAATGACGCGTAGTATTTCGTCAAAACCTTAAGTATTATTTCATTGAATGACAGAATATTTCGTCATAACCTTACAGATGATTTATTTGAATGACGGAATACTTCGTCAAACATCAGAGTTGATTTTTTAGAATGACGTAATATTTCGTCAAAACTTAACAGTTGATTTCTTTAAATGACGGAATATTTCGTCATGAACCTAAGGATGATTTATTTATTATTATGGAATATTTCTATATAATTGTATATGGTTTGAATGACGGAATATATCGTCATAAACCTTACCGTTGATTTGTTTAACTGACGGAATATATATCATCATAAACATTCCAGTTGATTTGTTTAATTGACGGAATATATCGTCATAAACCTCACAGTTGATTTGTTTAATTGACAGAATATATCGTCATAAAACGTTACAGTTGATTTGTTTAACTGACGAAATATATCGTCATAAGACCTTACAGTTGATTCGTTCAATTGACGGAATATATCGTCATAAACCTTATAGTTGATTTGTTTAATTGACGGAATATATCGTCATAAACCTTACACTTGATTTGTTTCATTGACGGAATATATCGTCATAAACCTTATAGTTGATTTGTTTAATTGACGGAATATGTCGTCATAAACCTTACAGTTGATTTGTTTAATTGACGGAATATGTCGTCATAAACCTTACATATGATTTGTTTAACTGACTGAATATAGCGTCATAAACCTTAGAGATTTCTGTGAACGATGGAATATTTTATCACACTAGGTGAACAGGTTAATATCATCAAAGTAAATATGTAAATATCCAATACATGTTTTGACACTGCATATTTTAAAAAATAATAAACATAATATAAATTTTCCGCTATACGTCATCTGATAAATTCCCAAAAGACGTGTCGTTTGTGAACGACCGGGTCTTGGGGATCCGTTCAGATAAACCCGGATCTCAAGTTTGAGCGGATCTCGTTCACCGATCCGCTCAGATTTACTGAGCCATTGATCCGATCTGACGAACGATTCTGACTCATTGATTCGGTCGTTTTAGTCCGTCTGAAATTCTGCATTAAAATTATATTTAATTAAGATTCTCTGACTAAATATTGACTGGAAACTAGCCCATTTAGATTATGAACCAAAAAGGTCGCCCTGTAAATCAATTAGAAGTCGCAAGGGCTTTAAATGTATTATTCGTCGTAAGCCCTGTAAATCGATTACAGATCGTAAGCTCACCAAATATATTACAAGTTGTAAACCCTGTTAATGGAATACAGATCGTAAGCCCCGCAAACCTATTACAGGTTTTAAGCCCTATTTATCGATTTTAAGTCGTAAGCCATGTTAATTTCGTAAGGGCTGTAGATCTATCATAGGTTGTAAGCCCTGTTAATTAAATACAGACCGTCAGCCCTGTAAATCGATTACAGGTCGTAAGGGCTGTTAATCTATCATAGGTCGTAAGCCCTGTTAGTTGAATACAGATCGTCAGCCCTGTAAATCGATTACAGGTCATAAGGGCTGTAAATCTATCATAGGTCGTAAGCCCTGTTAATTGAATACAGATCGTAAGCCCTGTAAATGGTCCGTGAGTCATATACCACCAACACTAATCGCAATTCCTTGGAAATAAATAAAATAAGGAAAATAAAGAATTAATTCACGACTTGTTTACATAATAAGAAAATTTAAAAGACCTTGTGAGATATTTTGACCGTGACATTGGAATTTTAAATAAAAAATAAAACAAATTAAATTTAATATAACTGGTTGATAATGAAATGAAAGATATATACGTAGATCGATGTCAAAGACTTCATATTAATACAAAAAAAACACATATCGTTCACTCCTTCGAACGTCATTAATCAAACAACTAGATTTTTCAGGAGAACGTTTTTAAAGTTTAAAAATGTAATACAATGTATTACTAATAAATATCAAGCCACTTATTGAACTTTTTACTGTGTAATAGATCTTTTTAGGTAAAACCTGAATGTTTTTTTATCCATTTTAAAAATATTTAGTAGGTATATTTAAAAAAAAAAAATTGAACAATACATTTTCTTCAAAATGCATAAACAACACTTTCTGCCCTGTAGCGGGTAAATATTAAGTTAAAAATATGCCGCTTTTGCTGGGATATAGTAGATACATTTTGTGGGCATTCCGAAAACATGCACAACTGAAAATAGTCGATTTTTGATATATGACGTTCTTGAAAGGAGCGAGCGATATGTGTATGAGTGTGTGTGTGCTATTTCGACCTCCCCTGGGGATCAGATAGAATCCTCCACATCAGATTGTCGTCGTATCACATACATGTAATCCGATACAACAATGATGAGTGTCCACTATCATCTGTTTAGCTGTTTTCATGAGTAGGCGTTTTATGGGCGTCATGTCGACGGACCTTGACACGGTGCTGCGTTCTCTAGCTGCAAGTGATACGCGTCGGCCCACCGGGACAACAGCGGGCGCCCTACGGGCCTCAAATAATGTTTATTTATTTATTTATGGTTCACAAACGATGAAAAACACATACCAAGAAATGAAACTAAGTGCAATACAATTTGTTTAAATGTTTTTCATCAATTTTTAAAGTAAATAACAAAAATTGAGAATTATTAGAAGTAAAAATTTAAAGTGAAATTAAACTAAGCTACTTGTTTTCAGAACTAAAAAAAAATTGTAAATATAAATATATACATGAGTATACATATATCAATAAATATATTTTTGTGGAAGGAAAAACTCTTGTAACAGATGGCGCTGCCATTACGGTTAAAAAAACTGTTAAAAAATAAAATAAAAACTGTTTTTTGTGAAATGCCATTTGCGCCATTTGGTGCAAAGGGCACTGCACAATTTAGAGTTTATAAATTTTTAGAGTTTATATATTTAAATTTAATAAAAAAAATCCTGAATTATATATAATACATGAGAAACGACAGAAAATATTAAAATGTCGTAAGCCCCGTAAATGCCAGACTTGCATAATCAAGGTTTAATTTTATGACAAAATTACATAGAAATATCCACAGATGTCATTGGTATACAAGTTACATCATACCGACTGACAGACGGACTTGGACGTTCATTTACGTCCACACAGAGTAAGGTAAATAAACAAAAGGTGAGAAGATGTTACCTTGACTAGGTAGGCGACGTGTCCCTTGAGCAGCAGGTCGGGCGCGTGCAGCCAGGCGCGGCCCGCGGCTCCGGGCGCGGCGGTGCCGGCCGCCGCGGCGCCGCTCCTGCCCCCGCGCCCCTGCCAGAACAGAAGCGTCGACATGGCAACCTGGCAACAGAGGACACTCGGTTAACCTAACGGTGATTCGAAGGAAGCTGAGAACTTTACATCAAACTAGTGTTATTTTTATTAATATTTGATTTTATATATATATATATATATATATATATATATATATATATATATATATATATATATATATATATATATATATATATATATATATATATATAATATATATATATATACATATATATATATATATATACATATATATATATATATATATATATATATATATATATATATATATATATATATATATATATATATATATATATACATATATATATATATATATATATATACATATATATATATATATAGATATATATATATATATATATATATATATATATATATATATATATATATATATATATATATATATATATATATATATGTATATATATATATTCTATCACTTCATTTTTCCCGAGAAAGAACACTTTCCATTCCTCGCCATAACACATCATTCTTCAGTAATTCCTTCTCTGTCCAAGCGGCCAGACTATGGAATGAATTACCTCTCCGCGTAAACAAATGCACCTTCTCTAATAACTTGAAGAAACGTCTGAGACATTACTATCTATCATTAGCATCCTAACTGTCCATCAAACCTCCTCCCTCTACCTCCTTCCCTAAACTCCCTTCTTCCTTTGCCTTCCTTACTATCGTCAATTTGTAATTTATGTTTTTTTTTAAATGTTCAAGTACTATCTACCCTCTGATTGCAAACAGCTATATATGGTATCAAACGTTTTGATCAATATCACTAGTCTGTTTTTGGTTGGCTGGAAGATATTTCTTTTTAGCAATAAGCCTTCCAGTGTACTTATTTCTTTTTTCTGTACTAGAAGTTTAAATAAATAAATAAATGTATGATATTTTTTTCTAATAATTTCAATCGGAGATGCTTCTTGAATTCTACCGTATCAGTCGGTGCAAAGAACGGAAGCCTGTCACGCGATATACAGCTAGATCGAAATTTGCAAGCAAAAAGGCTCGATAACTCGCGCGTCCGCAGAGGCGATTATCCCTCGCGCCCGGTCGGCCTCCGCGCGGCCTCCGCCTGCGCGGCCCGGCGCGGGCTTCACGCGATAATGAGCCTAACGGCGGTGGGCCGACATTAGCACCGACGCGCCGCGGCGTTCCGACCGAATGGCTCCGAGCCTGAAAGTTGGCTGAGGAAAATGGAAAACTGCATTCGATTATGATAGAATAATATTTTTAAATGATTTTTAGCTTATGCGGGGCTGCAGAGGTGTAAAAAGAGGATAGAACGTCAAACTAATAGGCAAACCATCATGAATTATATGAAATTAAAGTAACTTTTAGGCTCAATGTACGATAAAGCACGTCTTTTTTTAAGGTCTTACTCGCAATAATAGAATTCAGTTTGCGTCTGGGAGCGCTGAGTCCCGGACGTCAGTTCATGCTTATTTTTTGTATTTTTTTTATTAGAAAATATATTGAAGAAAAAAAACAAATGAATGTAAGTCCCTCTCCAAGCACAAGAGCTCAGTCTCTTTATTGAGAAGCACAGCGAAACTAAAAACTATAATTTCTTTCATGTTTTTCGTAGATACTTTGTGGCACATTTTATAAAGTTTAAAAATTATAATTTTGCCATATCGCTCACTCCTTCAAGAACGTCATAAATAAAAAATCGTCAATTAGTTTTGCATGTTTTCGGAATACCCAGAAAATGTACTATATCCCAGCAGAAGGCATATTTTAAACTTAATATTTACCCGCTACAGGGCAGAAAATGTTGTTTTTGCATTTTGAAGAAAAGGTAATGCTTAATTAATTTTTTAAATATACTAAATATTTTTCAAATGGAGAAAAAACCTTCAGGTTTTACCTAAAAAGATCTGTTACACAGTAAAAAGTTCAATAAGTGGCTTGATATTTATTTTTAATAAATAAAATAAATAAAACCCTTATCCGCACCCCAATGGTGCATAGGGCACTGTGTCATATTAACGCAGTGTTATCTTGATCGTTTACACATGAAGGAAAGGTGATCAGCCCTCCGCTTCAGGTACCAGTCCATTAATAAATATTACAGTGAAAAAATCACTTATATTTATTTTACCCCCCTTGGGAATCGAACCCGAGACCTCCAGAACGGTAGCCGAGCGTGCTGACCATTACACTACGGAGGCGGACATTATTTTTAATACATTGTGTTATATTTTTAAACTTTAGAAACGTTCTCCTGAAAGATTAAGTTTTTTATTATTTATGACGTTCTTGAAAGGAGTGAGCGATATGTATAAATGTATGGAAATTGTATTAAAAATGTAACTATATTGAATAAGATCACAAATCTTGATGTCAAAGACGTGTGTGATCAGTAAGTAGATGTGTGTAACGTACTCGGTGAACGAAGGTTAGTTGGAATACATATATGGGCTAATATCAGCAATTGGTCATCATTGAATAATGGTCCATCACAATACGGAGAACTACACACAAGAGATACGGCTATTTCCAGACTCAACCCTGGAGAGAACGTTACGATAAACAGTGCAAACACAAAACTCCCGGGCCGTGTTTAGCCCACATAACTCGCCCATTCCTTTCAAGAACGTCATAAATCAAAAAACTTGATTTTTCAGGACGTAATCAAAGTTTAAAAATATAATACAATGTATTAGAAATAAGTATCAAGCCACTTATTGAACTTTTCACTGTGCAACAGATCTTTTTAGGTAAAACCTGAAGGTTTTTTCTCCATTTGAAAAATATTTAGTAAATTTAAAAAAATTATAAATCGATACCTTTTCTTCAAAATGCAAAAACAACACTTTCTGCCCTGTAGCGGGTAAATATTGAGTTAAAAATATGCCTCTTTTGCTGGGTTATAGAACATTTTCTGGGTATTTCGAAAACATGCACAACTGAAAATTTACGATTTTTGATTTGTGACGTTCTTGAAAGGAGTGAGCGAACTGTCCATATGTGGAGGTCCTCACCAAAAAGTTGCATTTCCAACATTGCACAAATAAGTCCCTTAAATGCAAATCTGTTCTGTTGACTGTATTCTATGAAAATCCTAATTAAAGTTGCGACAAAACGTGACCAATCCTGTGTTAAACCAATATGAAATCATAATAATCACTTAAGAGAAAATAATCATACATTTGATAAAAATAGAGGTCTAAATATATATATATATATATATATATATATATATATATATATATATATATATATATATATATATATATATATATATATATATATATATATATATATATATATATATATATATATATATATATATATATATATATATATATATATATATATATATATATATATATATATATATATATATATATATATATATATATATATATATATATATATATATATATATATATATATATATATATATATATATATATATATATATATATATATATATATATATATATATATATATATATATATATATATATATATATATATATATATATATATATATATATATATATATATATATATATATATATATATATTAACCCTTATCCGCACCCCAATGGTGCATAGGGCACTGCGTCATATAAACGCAGTGTTATCTTGATCGTTTACACATGAAGTAAAGGTGATCAGCCCTTCGCTTCAGGTACCAGTCCAGGGTAATATTGAATAAATATGACAGTGAAAAAAATCACTTGTATTTATTTTACCCCCCTTGGGAATCGAACCCGGGATCTCCAGAACGGTGACCGAGCGTGCTGACCATTACACTACGTAGGCGGACAAAATAAAAAATAGTTATATTAATAAAATAAAGCCAATTTTAAAAATTCCACATTTATGTTATAATAACTATTATAACATCAAGAGATAAAAACGTAGTCTATTATATTATATTAAAATATTAAAATAACTCATATTTCTATATTCTAATTTTACATTTAAATAACTCCTGTAATTGGAGATAATCCAGATTTGTGAACAAGTATTTGGACACACTCAAAATGTTGTAAATAAATCAACAGATCAAATTTTAAGCTAGAATAATAAAAATGAAAATGATATTTTCTGGCGTCTCTCATGTGTGTGATTATAATCCAGGATTCGGATCTCGCATACTAATAAAACAGTTTCTGCTCGATAAAAAGCTTCTTTTCATCTCACCAATAGATGTCTCTAGTGAAGTTCTAGTGATTCAAGAACAACGTTTCGAAATTGGTTCATAAACCATATACTTATAGAACTTCCAAGAATTTGAGTAGTGTGGTTGTCAATAATGGGTAGAATTGGTGAATGTTACACGTGTGTAAAGTGATCATTTAAACCAGCCTATGGCGGTCGTCAGCCCCGTAGATGCCCAGACTTCCATATTCTTCTTCATCTTTGATGAGATGTCAAAAAATAATATGAAAAATGAATTTTTCGAATTACCTAACGTCCAAGTGACTCTGAAATCTAGCTACGGCTTATGCAACACCGTTTATCATGTCCCTACTCAGGCTTCAACTTTATAAGTTTCATAGCCTATGCCTACTCGTGAGTGGATTTACTCTTTATGTTTAAAGTTACTATAATTTCATGTAATTCATGAGTGAAAATTCTAGGCAAAAACACTCGCTTGAAAAATGAAGAAACTCACAAGGACACAGTACAGGCACGGTTAGGATTATCACATAAGGTGACTACACGTCAAATATTAATGAACACTTATCCCATAATGTCCCTTGGCAGCATCCACATAATACCTTCTTGTTAGATACCCCTCGCAGACACAACTGACAACTCCTTGACATATATATATATATATTTCCTTTGAGCATCAAACGCAGTCCAAATTGTCATGTCGAAATCATACATTATGTATTTTAGCTAAATTAATAATAATAATAATAAAACCCTTATCCGCACCCCAATGGTGCATAGGGCACTGTGTCATATAAACACAGTGTTATCTTGATCGTTGATACATGAAGGAAAGGTGATCAGCCCTCCGCTTCAGGTACCAGTCCATGGTAATTTTGAATAAATATTACAGTGAAAAAATCACTTATATTTATTTTACGCCCCTTGGGAATCGAACCCGGGACCTCCAGAATGGTAGCCGAGCGTGCTGACCATTACACTACGGAGGCGGACGAAAAGCTAAATTACATCATACTAATTTAGCTAAACTGTCAATACAAAATGGAGTCATAGTGAATCCTTCCTTCCCGGTGTTGTGTACCTTGTACACATTGCTTCTAATAACCATAATATATATTTATTTTTTTATTCATTTAATATATTTACATTTTTATTTATAACATAATAACATTTGAATCATTTATACATATGGAGAACTTTTATATTTCGATTCGCTGTGCCTCTCCATAAAAGAGTATGTGCTCTTGCGCTCGGAAAGGGACTTACACTCGTGGTTTAATGTTATATAATAATCTCTATACATATAATAAATACAAGGCTAAGATTTTAGGTATTCCTCCATTACATATTTACGCATTCATTTAAAAAATAATATTGATAATAATCAGAATTTATCGGGTACATCGGAGGTATTTTGTGAACTTCGGAAACAAATTCGCGTATAAACAGCGCGTGAAGAGTGTGCGGGAACCGCGACACTATATTCGCATCTCACTCTTGCATACTTCGTACACAAGCGTGAGGAGCTCAAAGCTCAATGTTCTCCGGCTAGCGGCAGTACCTCTTGGGCTTCCGACAAGTTATGATGAAGTTACAATAGTTATCATATAAATATATATATATATATGTAATAAAATACCTAGGTACCTACCTATACATTTTATTAAGTACTTACAAAAAGTACCTACATGAAACAGTTCTACCACCAGATGCCGCATGCGTCGCTCAGAAGAAAACAAAAGACTTCCGATAATATTATTAACTGTCAGAATCAGATAGATAGATAGATAGATAGATATAAAAATGATTATAAAGATAAATTAAGAATAAACTTTAATTACAAAGCAACACATTGTTTATTTTATTATTATACACCCACTTTACATATTATTTACACTTAATTTTCAAAAGGAAAATATTACCACGTTATAAAACGACAATTTTGTTAATCAAAAATAAAGAAACAAAATAAAAAAAAAATGGATACTGCTCCTCAAACATTAGAAAACTTACTAGAAAAATTAATACAAAATGCTCAGGTAAGCAAACATCAAAATTTAAAAGATATTTCAGAGAAGTTCATCATTGAAAAATTTACAAGCAAAAATCCTAATGCAAACCAGTGGATGGATATTTTTGAAAAAGAATGTACACGTTTTGAGGTGACAACGGATGAGAAAAAAATTGAAATATTAAGATTGTTTATGGATAAAAGTTGTGAAGATTGGTACAGTTCGATGATGATAAAATTTTCCATGAACTCAGAATGGATAGTATGGAAAAATAACTTTTGTAAAACATTTACAAACAAGGGATGGAACCATGTAATGTTTGCATTATCTTTTAAATATAACGACGGTTCCTTGTTAGACTATGCCATAAGGAAGGAAAAACTTTTGTTGGAGATGAGAAGAACGATCGACATGGGTACCTTAGTAGATCTTATTGTGGCTGGTTTACCAGAATTTATAATTAATAAGATTGATAGAGAAAAATTAGAAGATACAGTCGATTTATTCAATGAAGTAAAAAAACACGAAAACATTGTAAATAAAAAAAGGTTTTCGGATCAAAGAAGATATGGAAATCTAAGAACTAGTGGTAAAATTAAAGATAAAAGTCCATGTAAGATTTGTGAAAAATTAAATAAGGGAACTCGATATCACCCTGAAGTAACGTGCTGGTTTAGAACAAAGGAGGATGATAAGTTTAATAATAAAAATACTATCAGACATGTAAACAATTCAGTTATAGAAGCTAAGTTAAACGAAACCGATCAAAAAAACGAATAATAACACCATTAATAAATGTCAAACTATTACTAAATGATCAAATTGAAATATTTGGAATTTACGATTCAGGTTCAAATGTTTCTCTAATAAATTCTAAGTTACTAAAACTAAAAGGAAAAGGAAACAATATGAATGAAGCAGATTTAGTAACAATTAATGGTGTTAAAAAGACAAACGGTTTGACGACTTTGAAAATAAAAATATTTGAATTGGAAAAAAACGTTGATGTATATATTATTGATGAAGAAAATTTCAAATATAATTTTTTGATAGGATTAGATATGATAAAAAAATTTAAACTAATCCAAAATGAAGACTTAAAAATAACACAAAGACAATGCTTGAAAAATGAAAATAAAAAGAAAGTAGAAAAAATTTCTACAAAATATAAAATTAAAAATAGTGAATTTAAAAATACAGAAAATAACAACAGCAAGGAATGCAAAATAAATTATAATGAACATGTAAAAGAAGAAGATTTTGAAATAAAAATAAATCATTTAAATCAATTTCAAAAATCTAAAATAAATGAACTGATTTGCAAATATAAATCCGTTTTTGCAAAAGACAAATATGATATCGGCACTGTTAGTGGATACGAAGCGAGGATAGACTTACTAGTAGACAGATATTGCAGTAAGAGGCCTTACAGATGTACTGTAGAAGATAAAAAGGAGATAGAAAAACAAATTGCAAAATTACTGGATAATAAGCTAATAGAAGAATCCTACAGTCCATTTGCTGCACCTGTTACATTGGCATTTAAAAAAGAGGAAAACAAAAAATCCAGACTGTGTATAGATTTCAGAGACTTGAATAAAATAGTAGTGCCTCAAGCTCAACCATTTCCTTTAATTGAAGACCTAATGATAAAGACCAGGAATTGCAAATTTTTTTCAACACTAGATATAAACTCAGCGTTTTGGTCTATTCCTTTACGAATCGAAGACAGAAAAAAGACGGGATTTGTTACACAAGAAGGACATTTCCAATGGACTTGCCTACCATTTGGATTGAAGACCTCACCAGCAATTTTTCAAAGGATACTAGGTAACATATTAAGAAAGTATAAACTTACTGATTTCACCGTTAATTACATAGATGATATTCTTATATTTTCTAAAACTTTTGCTGAGCACATTAAACATCTAACACAGTTGCTGGAAGCGATCGAAACAGAAGGTTTCAGGTTAAAATTTACAAAATGCGCATTTGCGTCAGACTTGGTAAAATATCTAGGTCATATAATTCAAAATAATTCAATAAAACCAGTAAAGGATAATTTGATTTCAATAAAGAATTTTCCTGTTCCAAAAACGATAAAAAATGTAAGACAATTTCTGGGGAAAATAAACTTTTACCATGAATACATACCAAAGAGTGCAATAATACTAGATCCATTGCATAACTTACTAAGGAAAAATCAAAAATTTATTTGGTGTGATAAATGCCAAAAAGCATTTGAAATAACAAAAAGCATGCTTTGCTCACAGCCCGTTCTAGAAATTTTTGATCAGGATTTACCAATCAACATTTATACCGATGCTTCTTTAGAAGGTGTTGGGGCCATTTTGAAACAAAAGCAGCCCGATGGTAGAGAAAAACCAGTGGCATACTTTTCAAAAAAACTAAATGAAGCCCAGAAGAAAAAAAAAGCAATATATTTAGAATGTTTAGCAATTAAGGAAGCAGTAAGATACTGGCAATACTGGTTAATAGGTAAATCATTTACGGTTTATTCAGATCACAAACCTTTGGAAAATATGAATCTGAAATCTAGGACCGATGAAGAGTTAGGCGATTTAACATATTATTTATCGCAATATGAATTTGAAATAAAATATAATCCAGGAAAGAAGAATTTAGAAGCAGATTGTCTAAGCAGGAATCCAGTATTAGAATCGAGTGAAAATGCAGATGAACAATTAAAAGTTGTAAATTTGGTTAAATTAGAAGATATTTTAAGAGATCAGAATAAAAATGAAAGAATTCAACAGAAAAAAAACAAATGGATTGAAAAAAACAATGTCTATTTTAAAAAGGTCAAGAAAAAAGAAAAAATAATTCTTTCAGAACCGTTTAGCATCGAAATCATAAAAGACATACATGAAAACCTATGCCATATTGGAATTGGACAAATGCAAAAGACTATTAGTTCACATTACGCAGCCAAAAATTTGACGAAAAACATAAAAACAATTTGTAGAAATTGTGAAATTTGTATTAAAAATAAATCAAGAGGACAAAAGAAATTTGGATTTATGTCTCATCTAGGCCCGGCCACAAAGCCTTTTGAAATAATATCTTTAGACACAATTGGAGGTTTAGGAGGTTCAAGATCAACGAAAAAATATCTACATCTCTTAGTGGATCACTTTACAAGATACGCATTTATTTTAACCTCGAAAACTCAGAATGCAAATGATTTTATAAAACTAGTCATGAAAATAACAGAAACCGAGGATATTGGTATGCTTCTCACCGACCAATACCCAGGAATAAACTCGAAAGAATTCAAGGAATTCTTAAATGACAAGCAGATCCCAATAATCTTCACTGCAGTAAATGCACCATTCTCAAATGGCCTAAATGAAAGGCTGAATCAAACATTGGTGAACAAAATCAGATGCAAAATAAATGAAAAAGGGAAAAGAAGAGCATGGACCACAAAAGCTCAAGAATGTGTTAATAAATATAATAATACTAATCACTCAGTCACTGACTTTTCCCCAAGTTATCTTTTATATGGTACAGATGTAAATATTTTACCCAACGAATTAAAACAAGGAAAATCTAATAATGACTGGATTAGAGACAGGCAAATAGCGCTTGAAAATACAATAAAATCACATAATTACAATAAAACATTATTTGACAAAAATAGAATAGGCTGCGAATTCAACGTAGGAGACATGGTGTATGTGGAAAATGGAAACAAGCTAAACAGAAAAAAATTGGATGAACTAAAAATTGGACCTTATAAAATTATTGAAAAAATTTCTAACTCAATATACAGAATTGATACAGGTCACAAAAAAATAAAATCAAACCTTTATCATATCACTAAACTTATACCAGTCCCTTCACTACAAGAAGATGATCCGGAGGACGAGTGAAAATTTTACTATGAATTTTCATCCCCAAGGGGGGAGATGTAATAAAATACCTAGGTACCTACCTATACATTTTATTAAGTACTTACAAAAAGTACCTACATGAAACAGTTCTACCACCAGATGCCGCATGCGTCGCTCAGAAGAAAACAAAAGACTTCCGATAATATTATTAACTGTCAGAATCAGATAGATAGATAGATAGATAGATATAAAAATGATTATAAAGATAAATTAAGAATAAACTTTAATTACAAAGCAACACATTGTTTATTTTATTATTATACACCCACTTTACATATTATTTACACTTAATTTTCAAAAGGAAAATATTACCACGTTATATATATACATATATATATATATATATATATATATATATATATATATATATATATATATATATATATATATATATATATATATATATATATATATATATATATATATATATATATATATTTTTTGTTTTTGTTTTTTAATATTCAATATTATCCTCGACTGGTACCTGAAGCGGAGGGCTGATCACCTTTCCTTCGTGTGTCAACGATCAAGATAACACTGTGTTTATATAATGCAGTGCCCTATGCACCATTGGGGTACGTATAAGGGTTTGAAGAAGAAGAAGATAGATTGATGTTTTATTTGACGGGTGTTTCGCTCGGTTTTGCCGTCGTCACACTTTCTCCGGAGCCCCGTGAAGGAATGCGCTATGCCGAGCACGTGCGACCCGTCAGCCTCTCTCCCCGCAGTACGTGAGCGCAGTGCAGTGATTAGCAGCGCGTTTCGCAACCGCCCGCCGCGGGTTCTACACCCGCCACCGGCAAGTCCTGTCGCCAGATAAATAGAAGCCAAGAGTTGCGTTCATTGCGTTGCTTAGTTCTTAGTCATGTCTCCCTGTGGTAAATTAATACCATGGGAATAAATCACAGCTGTTTCTAAATCATGAGTACATCAAACCTTTCAGTTCTAAGTCACAGTTCTAAACCAAGTCTTCCAGTGCTAAATCACAGCTCTTTGTACTAAATCACGACTCTCAGTTCTAAATCATGTTTGCGAGCTCGAATCAGACCTCTCAGTTCTAAGTCACAGTTCTAAACCAAGTCTTCTAGTGCTAAATTACAGCTCTTTGTACTAAATCACGACTCTCAGTTCTAAATCATGTTTGCGAGCTCAAATCATACCTCTCAGTTCTAAGTCAATGTTCTAAAACCAAGTCTTCCAGTGCTAAATCACAGCTCTTTGTTCTAAATATCGACTATCAGTTCTAGATCATGTTTGCGAGCTCGAATCACACCTCTCAGTTCTTATTCACAGATCTAAAACCAAGCCTTCCAGTGCTAAATCACAGCTCTTTGTTCTAAATATCGACTATCAGTTCTAGATCATGTTTGCGAGCTCGAATCACACCTCTCAGTTCTTATTCACAGATCTAAAACCAAGTCTTCCAGTGCTAAATCACAGCTCTTTGTTCTAAATATCGACTATCAGTTCTAGATCATGTATGCGAGCTCGAATTACACCTCTCAGTTCTTATTCACAGATCTAAAACCAAGCCTTCCAGTGCTAAATCACAGCTCTTTGTTCTAAATCACGACTCTCAGTTCTAAATCATGTTTGCGAGCTCGAATCACACCTCTCAGTTCTAAGTCACAGTTCTAAACCAAGTCTTCCAGTGCTAAATCACAGCTCTTTGTTCTAAATATCGACTATCAGTTCTAGATCATGTTTGCGAGCTCGAATCACACCTCTCAGTTCTAAGTCACAGATCTAAAACCAAGCCTTCCAGTGCTAAATCACAGTTCTTTGTTCTTTAGAATAAAGTTTGTCATGATTTATCATGAACAAAGTTCAGTTTGTCATGATTTATCATGACTCTCAGTTCTAAAACGTGTTTGCGAGCTCGAATCTCACCTCTCAGTTCTAAGTCACAGTTCTAAATCAAGTCTTCCAGTGCTAAATCACTAAATCAGTTCTATATCACAGCTATCAGATCGAAATCATGACTCTAGTTCTAAATTATGACTCTCAGTCACGACTCTCATATATATATATATATATATATATATATATATAGATATATATATATATATATATATATATATATATATATATATATATATATATATATATATATATATATATATATATATATATATATATATATATATATATATATATATATATATATATATATATATATATATATATATATATATATATATATATATATATATATATATATATATATATATATATATATATATATATATATATATATATATATATATATATATATATATATATATATATATATATATATATATATATATATATATATATCACAGATCACGACTCTCATATACATATCACAGCTCTCAGATCTAAATCGTCGCTCCTAGTTCTAAATCACGATCCTCAGTTCTATATCACAACTCTCAGTTCTAAATCATGACCCCTAGTTCTAAAATCACGACTCTCAGTTCTATGTATATCACAGCTCTTAGTGCTAAATCGTGACGCCTAGTTATAAATCGTACTCCCAGTTCTAAATCACGACCCTCAGTTCTATATCACAACTCTCAGTTCTAAATCATGACTCCTAGTTCTAAAATCACGACTCTCAGTTCTATATCACAGATCCCAGATTCTAAATCTTTCATTTTCGATGCACGGGTAGCGACAAAACCCTTAAATATGAAAAGTAGCATATTTTCAAATGTATAATATAACTTAACTAACTAACCATCACCCCGCTCCCCCGCAGGGGTAGGCAGAGAGAATACACCAATCTGTCTTTGCAAACATTCTTCGCCTCTTCCACGTTCATGCATCTCCTCATACATACCCGCCGATTGCTACGACTCCTAACCTGACCACTTTCAAGTATTTGGCATATCTGATCGAATGAAGGCGAATTTTCCAAAAGAAAATGATGAATGAAAATATTGATTATATCGGCTGTTATAAACACTTGATTGTTTATTTACCACTACACTACCATTTGTGTTTATACAAATATGAGGGGAGGGGGAGGGGGGGGTGGAAAGGTGGACCATAGACATAAGTCCATCGTTTCTGTGACGTCATTCATTACCAACTTACGAAAGCAACGTATTTACGAAGGCGAATTTTCCAAAAGAAAATGATGAATGAAAATATTGATTATATCGGCCGTTATAAACACTTATTTGTTTATTTACCACTACACTACCATTTGTGTTTACACGAATATGAGGGGTGGGGGGGGGATGGGAAGGTGGACCATAGACATAAGTCCATCGTTTCCGTGACGTCATTCATTACCAACTTACGAAAGCAACGTATTTACGAAGGCGAATTTTCCAAAAGAAAATGATTAATGAAAATATTGATTATATCGACTGTTATAAACACTTCACGAGCCTTACACAATCCTTTATAGGTTGAGTATGTTAAATTAGAAATAAGATTTTTTACATTAGGAAAAAAAGCACTAATAAATAATATTCCTCTAATTAACAACCAAATAAATTTTACATATAGTCCATTGTTTGATTCAACATCGGTTAAGCACGATTCGAACCCCGCCCACTCCTTTCATTCTACGAGTATATAAGTTGATTCGATTACAGGTCTAATTTTAATGTACGTTTAACCTCGGCTCGTAACGCATGTCTGTATTGAAAACTATAGTGCATGTTGGTCTTCGGGTCGACCAAAAATCGCATGTGTTAGACATTTGTGTAGTTTTGAGTGTGTAATGATTAAAGAAAACACTTCGTTTTTAACCACTTGAGTTTTATTATAGACTACATGTTTCAGAAGTTAAACTTCCATCATTCAGGTCTGTATAATAACATTATACAGACCTGAATGATGGAAGTTTGACTTCTGAAACATGTAGTCTATAATAAAACTCAAGTGGTAAAAAACGAAGTGTTTTCTTTAATCATTGTAAAATGTCTTACCACAAAGTTAATGCCGAAACAATAAATAAAATATTGAGTGTGTAAATGGTGCTATGGTGGTGAAGGGTAGTATTGTTTGCATGCTGTATTTGTGATTGTCCTGACGAAGAGACGGGTACGTCTCGAAACCGATAGACGTTGTGGCAACCCACACATATAATGTACATCGACAATGGCAACTCAAGCTCAACGTAGCGAGCTACCTTCACGAGACCAGAAACGAACGGAACGAGCGAGCCCGCCACACTTCGTCGCCGCTCGTCCTCAGATCGACACGTACTTCAACTGTTCTCATATTAGAGTCACGCGATTATCCTTAAGTATTTTCTTGATTGTAATTTGATAGAACTAAATAAATTTGTGTTAAAAGTAATCCGCTTTCATCTTGCTTCCCTTCTGATAAATTAAAGTGGTATTCAACTAGAAACTATAACGTAAAAATCTCGGTGAGTGGTTATATACTAATTTTTTTAAACATTTTTGTAAAAAATTAAATAAGTTAAATTAGATAATCGATAATATCTTATTATGGATCTAGACAACGCATCTCGCTGTAGGAATGCTGGCTGCAAAAACACAGAGAAAGTGACAGCGGGTACCTTTTGTTCACACTTTCGTGGGAATACGTCGCTGCAGGTATGTTGTTGCTATGGTTGCAATGCTTGCAATTGCTGCACGCACAGGCTTCAGAAACGAACGCACTGCTAATATTTTAACCAATCATATGCGGTCTTAAAAATGGCTAAGGTCAGCACGGTCGGCTACCATTCTGTAGGTCCCGGGTTCGCTTCCCAGGGGGGGTCGAATAAATATGAGTGATTGTTTCGCTCTAATATTTATTCAATATTACTCTGGAAGCGGAGGCCTGATCACCTTTCCTTCGTGTGTTAACGATCAAGATAACACTGCGTTTATATGATGCAGTGCCCTACGCACCATTGGGGTGCAGATAAGGGTTCGAAGAAGAAGAAGTTTACAACATTTTGAGTGTGTCCAAATACTGGTTCACAAATCTGGATTATCTCCAATTATAGAGTTAATTTTTATATTATTTTTTGACATCTCATCAAAGATGAAGAAGAATATGGAAGTCTGGGCATTTACGGGGCTGACGACCGTCATAGGCTAGTTTAAGTGATCACTTTTACACACGTGTAACATTCACAAATTCTACCCATTATTGACAACCACACAACTCAAATTATTGGAAGTTCTATATATATGAACCAATTTTGAAACATTGTTCTTGAATCACTGGAACTTCACTACAACCAGCCTATGACGGTCGTCAGCCCCGTAAATGCCCAGACTTCCATATTCTTCTTCATCTTTGATGAGATGTCAAAAAATAATATATTTCGTTAATTTTTTATTAGGTCATACAATTTTCCACACATTCGTCTGAGGGAATATTGTTTTAAGAACATTTCTGGGAGCTAGCACAGTCGCAGATATGCTGCGCGTGTTTCGAAACAAAGGGAAATGAAGGCAGGGAAATGTGACATTGTTCTAGCGTAACAATGAGTCGTACTTCACACAGCAGTCGAGTTACGACTTCGCTCAATGTAAGAAAACGCACATTCGCGTTCTTTTCAGCAAAAGCACTCAGAAAATTATGTGGGAGGTAAAAATATAAATTGCCAGTTTAAAGAAACTAGCAAGTTTAGGAAATTGAAGCGAGAGGCGAATACTGGGTGTAAAGTGGTATATTAGACTATACATATATCGCTCACTCCTTTCAAGAACGTCATAAATCGAAAAAACTTGATTTTTCAGGAGAATGTTTTCAAAATTAAAAAAATAATACAATGTATTAAAACTAAATATCAAGCCACTTAATGAACTTTTTACTGTGCAACAGATCTTTTAAAGTAAAACCTGGAGGTTTTTTCCCCATTTAATATTTTTTTATTTAAAAAAATAATTACACAATACATTTTCTTCAAAATGCAAAAACAACACATTCTGCCCTGTAGCGGGTAAATATTGAGTTTAAAATATGCCTCTTTTGCTGGGATATAGTACATTTTCTGTGCATTCCGGAAACATGCACAACTGAAAATTGACGATTTTTTATTAATGACGTTCTTGAAAGGAGTGAGCGATGTGCAAAGTCCGTGGAACCTCGCTCTTGCTCTTCGGAGGACGTTCGCGGTGCTGACCGCATCGGTTCATATATGCATACCCCGCATATATGAAGAGTCAGTGACCCGTAGGAGGTGTGTATACTCGTGCACACTTTCGTTTGGCGCGGATTGTGTCCTAATTGCATCGGGCGGCCATATTGGGATCATGTAACGCCATTACGCCTACAATTTGAGCGCGTAACAATGATAATTACAGTCTCGCGCCTTGTGCGGACGCCATTTTGACTAATTTCGCTATGATCTACTTATCTGTATCTACTTCTTCTGTCCGCCTCTGTAGTGTAATGGTCAACACGCTCGGCTACCGTTCCGGAGGTCCCGGGTTCGATTCCCAGGGGGTCAAATAAATATAAGTGATTTTTCACTGTAATATTTATTCAATATTACCCTGGACTGGTACCTGAGCGGAGGGCTGATCACCTTTCCTTCATGTGTAAACGATCGAGATAACACTGCGTTTATATGAATCAGTGCCCTATGCACCATTGGGGTGCGGTAAGGTATTTATTGTTATTAATATTTATTCAATATTACCCTGGACTGGTACCTGAGGCCGAGGGCTGATCACCTTTCCTTCATGTGTAAACGATCGAGATAACACTGCGTTTATATGAATCAGTGCCCTATGCACCATTGGGGTGCGGTAAGGTATTTATTGTTATTAATATTTATTCAATATTACCCTGGACTGGTACCTGAGGCCGAGGGCTGATCGCCTTTCCTTCGTGTGTAAACGATCAAGATAACACTGTGTTGATTATGAGGCAGTGCCCTGTGCACCATTGGGGTGCGGATAAGGGTTTTATTATATGATCTACTTTGCGGCTAGCTTCGCAGACCCCTAGGCTGTTGGAAGCTATTGCCATCTCAACGTGTCTCTTTATAGAAAAAATATTTGTGTCTGTGATTTGTTCCACAGTGAAACACGAATTTCACGCCCCCAGAATAAACAGTTTAAAAAAAAAAATGTCCGCCTCCGTAGTGTAATGGTCAGCACTCTAGGCTACCATGCTGGAGGTCCCGGGTTCGATTCCCAAAAAGGTCAAAATACATGAGTGATTTTTTAGTCTAATATTTATTTAATCCTGACCCTGGACTGGTGCCTGAAGCGGAAGGCTGATCACCTTTCCTTCGCGTATTTAACTAGAGAAAATAGAGCGACACACCACTCTGTCCTTGCAAACATTCTTCGCCTCTTCCACGTTCATGCATCTCCTCATACATACCCGCCGATTGTTACGACTGCTAACCTGACCACTTTCAAGTATTTGGCATACCTGATAGTGCCATTTAACGATTTAACGATCAAGATAACACTGCTTCTATACGATGCAGTGCCCTATGCACCATTGGGTGCGGATAAGGGTTAGAAGAAGATTTAACATGTTTACGTCATAGGATCTTCGTCAGATGGGAGTAATATCTAATTTAATATACTCAACCTATAAAGGATTGTATTAGACTCGTGAAGAGTTTATAACACCCGATGTAATTAATATTTTCATTCATCATTTTCTTTTGGAAAATTCGCCTACGAAAAAACGTTATTTTCGTAAGTTGGCAATGAATGACGCCTCAGAAACAATGAGTTATTTAAATGTTGGTGTCATGGCTAAATTATTGGCGGCTCTATTTGTTGATATTTCTGCAAAAAAAAATTAAGTTTAAAATTGTGATTTAAATTAATGTATAAAAAATATTTAAACGATCATAATAACACTGCGTTTATAAGACACAGTGCCCTATGCAACATTGGGGTGCGGATAACGGTTTTATTATTTATTATTATTTAAAAAATATCCAATATGCATTCTTTAAAAAAATCGGGCTTGAACAGACATATGGCCTCTCCGGTGGTCTGCGGTAGAATGAATTCTGTGCTTGCGAATATCCCCTTGAAATATAGTTCGATAAAGGCGTCATCGATTCGGAATGTCTCGAATATCGTCACGACTAATAATGGATCGCCGATTAAAAAGTCGAATGATTTGTAATAGGACGAATTAATATTCAAATCGTCTTTAGTAGGTTAAACTTTCTTCAGCGCTGTACACAATGGTTGCGCAATTTTTAAAATTTCTCCGGTGCTATTGGGAAATTGCGCATATCGCTCACTCCTTTCAACAACGTCATATATCAAAAATCGTCAATTTTCAGTTGTGCATGTTTTCGGAATGCGCAGAAAATGTACTATATCCCAGCAAAAGCGGCATATTTTTAACTTGATATTTACCCGCTACAGGGCAGAAAGTGTTGTTTTTGCATTTTGAAGAAAAGGTATTGTTTAATTATTTTTTTAAAAATACTAAATATTTTTCAAATGGAGAAAAAAACCTTCAGGTTTTACCTAAAAATATCTGTTGCGCTGTAAAAAGTTCAATAAGTGGCTTGATATTTATATATTATTTCGAGAAATAAAAATACTTTGTGTTTTGATCCACTCACATTTTTATTAACCAACTAGTTTCGGCAACAACCTGTTGCCCTCTTCAGTGTTTAATTTACTATTAAATATATACATATAAAAGAAACAGTGTACAAGTATTTATTTTTTATACATTTGATTATATTTATGAACTTTAATAACTCCATCGTTTCTGTGATGTCATTCATTGCCAACTTACGAAAATAACGTTTTTTCGAAGGCGAATTTTCGAAAAGAAGATGATGAATGAAAATATTGATTATATCGGCTGTTATAAACACTTCACGAGTCTAATACAATCCTTTATAGGTTGAGTATGTTAAATTACATATTCCTCCCGTCTGACAAAGATCCATTATTATCACAATGTATGTATTGGCTCCAAATAGGCTTGGTAGATTGGGTCGCGGTTCGAGATGTGACGTCACTCTAGGAAGTTCAAGGCCGACTAGAGACAGGCCTGGGCGCACAAGGGTTTTTGAAATGTCACGTGATCAAATCGGTGTTCTAAAATTTGCAGTTCGAGCCAAGCGGAGTGCGTCGGTGCGTCCAGTGTTTACAAATGGCCGCGATTGTTTATGTTGATGTTCGTTGTTGCTTTATTTGTGTGTTGTTTTGATATTGAATTAAAAGCATATAAACT